>NC_083367.1:71795000-72095000 GCF_030254825.1 Meriones unguiculatus | reverse complement strand
CTTATAATGAAGGTATGACCTTCGTCATATGAATGACCCATAAACCTATTGACCATTGAACCAATTTTACAAGAGGCATTTGATCATCCTCATCTCCCAAGCACAGGAGCTTGTCTGGCCCACAATAAAGGTTCTCAGAATGCTGACTTTTACCCACAGTTGAGTGAACAATAAAGTATTGAGTGGCTCACATATTTTATTTAGTTTTGAACAACAACAACAACAAAAACTCTGACAAAGCAGTTCACTGTTGAGTGTTAATTGTTCCCTTTGGTAATCATGTGGCCAGTGGAGAAGTGTGGCTGTCTGCCACTGCCTAGCATCCAGAAGGCTAGTGTGAATTGTACCACAAAACACTATCTGGGAAAGGATCAAAATTTAAAGTCAGATTCCTACAGAATGCCAGTCACTTTTGAACTATCAGAGTTGAAAGAAATGTGAGTTAATCCTTCATGAGAACAACTTACGTATGTCCTACAAACCACATAGTATTGAATGCTGACTATTTTATGGGTCAGTACAACACTGTGAACTTGTTAGAAGCAGTGGGAAATAACTTGGCGTTTATGTCGTTTCCTTGGGAAATTCCTAAATGACAGTTGGTTTTAGCCCATTGATTTACATAAATGTAAATCAAGGAAACCTTAGTGTAGAAAACAAGGTATAGTCTTTGGCTAGATAAATAGTTCTTGTCACGTTTTGTAATAGTATATAAAAACCTTTCTAGGAACTGCCTATTGTTAATTATAATGTATTATTTTGTAATAAAAATGTTTTCCCTAAAGACTTATCATTACAAATGTGTTAGATTCTGTAAAGTTGTATCACATTAAACACAGTTTAAATGTGCTCTTTTGTGGGATGTTTAGTAATCAAACCTACCTTTGATAGTTTTAGACTGGGCTAGGATTGCATACAGACTTTGCATGACATAAACAGTGCTCTATTTCCAAGCTACACCCAAGTTCTCATACTTTTACATGTTTTAATGGGAAATTCCATCTACAGCATGAAGTTAGCATTCTGAAATACACTGTATTTGTTCATTTCACCTGCTAGCCTTAATGTTTGATCCTTGAAGGCCTTTTGTCCATGCTTTAATGGTAGTAGTCAGATGTTCACCTGCTAAAAACTCTGATTCTGTGATAACATACTCCACTGAATTCCCTTTTTGTTGACTCATTTTAGCTTATGTGCATGCCTGTGTATGGCATGTTTGCCTTTTACCAATGTGGGGCACAAGAGAACATCAGATTCCCTAGTACAGGGTTACAGATAGTCATGAATCGCTATGTGGGTGCTCCTAACCACCAAGCCATCTCTTCAGCCCCTGCATTTGCTCTTAGATAAGATCAAGGAAACAATGGCTGAGCCAACTCTTTTGTCATTTTATGCTACAATGCTTGCCTTAATATGCATTTAAAGTCAGCGCTAAAGAACAGAAGAGTGCACTTAAAAAAAAATCTACAGATCTTTACCTCTTACAGGAGAGAACATTGACAGGTTGGATAGGCTTCCCAGCTTAACATGTGAACACACGCAGTGCAGGGAGGCGAAGTTTCGTGCCCAGGACAGGAGCGGTATTAGCAACAGAAATCAGGCCTCCTTTCTGGCCCGCTACTCTCCGCAGATCAGTCACATACTTAAGAGCTTCTGCAAAATACTGATATTTTAGAGAACATTATGAGTATGATTAAATGTGAACCACTTCCTGCATATAAAGAATATGCCCACTAACTGAAAAATCTCTAAATTACTCCAACAAATAATAGTATTGGTTGGTAAGATTTAGCAACTTTTGCATCATATCATCATTAGTCATTGTGGCTACATGTTTTAATTTTTCAAATGTAGAACAAAACAAAACAAGAAGAAAATGTATGTTACCTTTATTTGTTGTGCCATATAGTTTTTAAGTAAAACTATTAAAATTATTTTATTAGAATATAATTTACGGTGATGAGTGAAACATTGGAATCACGTTAGATTTTCATTTGAAATCAGTGGCTTACCTGTCTCCCTTTAGATCTGACTTGGGTACACACAACATATGGATATCATACATGGAATGCTTCAATTTGTCTATAAGAGATTTTTATTTACCTAGAAAATCCTTCCAAGTAAAGACGTGCATCTAGGATCAAGTGAAAACTAAGAGTGTATTTCATAACTTGGCTGTATTGACTGGTAGGTGTCCATGAAGCTGAATATTTCTTACTACAGTTATGCAATGTTCCATCACAGTGCGTGCATTATCTGCACTCTCCAGTAAGACTTCATGCCAGTGTAATGAAACAAAGGCATATACATGGCAAAGTAGGAATCATAGATGGGTCTTAACCTTCATCATAGCACAGGTAGTACCATACCGATCTTACCTTAAAGACTTTTCCATTCTTGTAACAGGTAAATATGAAGTTGCGTTGTCTCTTCCAATCTACTTCATCATTCCACCACAACTTGGATGTGATATTTATTTTCACCAAATGTTTCGTATTGAAATAATTTCTGGAACTGGCAGTAACAATTAACGCTCAGTATAGTGTTTTGATGCTCTCTCACACCCCAATGCTTTTTACCAAATCATTACCACAAGACTAGAAGTTGCAATAATTTATAGAAGTCATTATGCCCGGATGAGCCGTCACTCGGCCAGAGACACCCCACACATGTGCCATGTTCTTCAGTCTTTCCACATGAGCTTCTCTTATGCCAGTTTCCCTTATATATAAAAATACAGCAATATATAAGCAAAGTTTCAAAGGACTCTATTTTGTCATATGACATAATTCTTTGTACTTGCTTTAAATGGCTCTATTTAATACTGTAACCATGTCCAGTCCTTTGTTTCTGCGTGCTTCTGATGCTGAGATTGGCCTCTTGCCTTCCCTTTGAATGCATAGTGGTTTTGTATCATCATTCTAATTACTGGCACAGAGTTGCATAGAATGGCAGCATCCTGGTTTACAATACCACTTTGGAGAATAGAAACAATGCACAGCAATATTCCTTGCCTAATGTTGTCTATTCTGCACTAAATCTAAAATGCATAAAATTTTTTTTACCTAAATGCTTCACTAAATTTTATATAAAGTCATTTTGAAGAAGTCATTTTAAAACCTCACTGACTTTACCATAAAGCTGCGACATTAGACCTTGAGACCTGTCTTGCTTTTCTGCTTTGAAAGTCTATACTCTCCTGTGTTGATTCTGCATCGTAAGTAAAAACACAGCCTTAAGTTTACCGAATGAAGAGTTACACCTCATTTATAAGCCAGATTCTTGCTTTAAAAATTACTCCTAATTCATCACAATTCCTGAACTGATAAAGGCAGTTTTACAAATAAGACACAGTACGAGGCTTCTGCATCAGATGACATTGTTCCCACACATGAAATTTTCCCTGCCTAAAACCCAGTGCAAGGGCCCTAAGTGCTCCAAAGTGGTACTAATGCAAAGGAAACAACATGAGAGAGAGGGGACAGTGGTGGACATCAATTAACATGTTGCAGAAGCAAGGCAAGGGTGGCTGAGAACATTTCAAGCAGAATTAACTTCTCCGCCTTCAGAGGCTACGAAAACCAAGAAAGGACTCAGCCTACTCCATGGAACATACTTAAGGACACCAGAAACTAAGATGCTCTTGGAGGCTCAGGTGAGGTGTGGGGCTGATATGAGGCTGATGGAAAGGCTGCTCCATTTTTCTCCCCAGTCCACACTCCTTGGAGGATGCTTTGACTTTTTCACTGAAGAAACTCAGGGATACCTGATGAAGGCCATGGTGAGCCATAAGCACAGATGAAGCCAGCATTTATTAATATGAAATATCAAAAATCATCTAACATTTTAGGAAAACCTCAAATTGAGAAAGATGTAGACATCTAGAATTTTATAGAAATTCAAGCAGAATATTATAGAAAGAATAAAAAGTCCAAAGGAAAAAGGTCTCTAATACTGAGAGGTAGTTGAGAAATATGGCCATAGCAACAGTAATTTCTGGAAAGTAAAGCCTGAGAGTGAGTTTGGCAATCAAAACCGTGCTAGGATGTGGAGTAAGTTAGTTAGAACTTAAACTAGTAAACACAATATTCTACAGGGCAGAAATGGAAAACAAAGCTATAGAATCAACTGAAGATGTAATTTTTTACACTTACATTCTAAGAAATCCCTGAGAAGAAACAATGAAACAAATATAACTGTCTTCAGCTCCCAAAGCTTCAAAATAAATAAATAAAATAAATAGAATAACCCAATACCCAGATAAATGAACATAAGAATGGGTTTGAACTTTATAGAAAATTAATAAATGATCTAGATAAAATGTGTATTTTAGCTGAGAATTTTATGCCAAGATAAATTATCAGTTGTATGTGAGTCAAGAATTAAAAAAATGTTGATGAAAAAAAAAATGTAGATGAACACCAAGAAAAGATACCATCTAAGTATTCTATCTTAGAGGAAGTTATTGAAATATTAACTCCACCAGACAAAACAAAACAAAAACAGTATTACCTAAAAAAGATAAATGTATGAGATTTGTGAAATAACAATTCTGACAAAAGAATGATAAAACCCATTGTCAGGAGGACACCTGTACAGAGCTGTAAGTGCTTGTTCTTGCAATCAAGTGGAGGATTGCAGTAGAGATGCATTCCACAAACAAGAATTGCTAGAGTACTTGTGTAAATTTTCCAAAATTTATAAAGACACTTTAACAGATTCATTGACATATTGGAAATAAAATTCATCAAAACTAATCTTTTGAGTAAACAATACTTTATCTCCAGACAAAACTTAATTTCTCTAAGAAAGGAATGATAATCATAAGCTAGTATTTGGCTCATAACAGTATTATTTCACTGTTATAATGATATAATGGTGACTATTGACTTGATAAAAAGTGATATATTTACATATGAGAGGACCAGGGAAAAGGAAGTGTATACGTTTGCTAGATTTGCTGCTGTGGCAGAAAGTCTCTAAGCAACGATCCTGGGCCAGTTTCTCAGCAAAATATACAGTACATGATGTTTCTGTAGGAAGCGTCTTTGGGAGTGAGACCTTGGCAGGTGAAGTAGCAGCACTGTGACAGTGCTGCCTTGCCCACCAGAACTGAAATGGCTAACAGATTGCTGTCTCGTGTTTTGAATGTAAAACTGTTCCCCTGGGCTCATGTGTTTGAACAATTGGTTCCCAGCTAGAGGCTCTGTTTTAGTCACATGCAGAACATTTTAAAAGTGGAGCCATGCTGTAGGGAGTATAACACCAGGGAAAGGTTCCGAAGGTTTGCAGCCTGACACCACTTCCTCTTTTCTCTCTGCTTCTAGGCTGATACAATCTAGTTAGCTCACCTTATGCTTCTTGTAGACTGCCTTCCTCCCTGGATCTGGACATCTTCAAGGAAGTCACTATGGACCAAATATTTTCTTTTTTTCCAAATCCACGAATTGAAGAGCTTAATCCCTAATGTGGATTTTTTTTTTGGGGGGGGGAATAACTCCTTTAAGGGATTTAAGGTTACTTGAGGTCATGAAGATGGATTCCCATGATGTAATCAAATGTCCTAAGAATGAGAGCCTACATTCCCTGATGCATGTGAGTAGGCATCTGAGTGCCAGCAGGAGCTGAGAACACTGGCACCATGGTCAGAGTCCGACATTTGAGCTCCCCATCCTAGGAGATTTTGTTGTAGCAGCTCAGTCTAAGTCAGGAGGAAGCATGACCTTGGGCAAGGCAGTTCTTTATGGCTGAAGGGTATTCTGGGGCTCAGCGGGACACTAATAACCACCAGTACCCCAGCAGGTGGAGGAATCTATGCATTAGTCCCAAGTGGGGAGTCTGGGTGGCTTACAGAGCATTTCCAACCTAAAACTGTTAAATAAGAAATAGAAGTATTAGCATTGTATCCCCTAAAAGGCTTATCCCTAGATAACTTCATATTAGGGATTATGGTCTTTGCTGCATGGATTTGAGAGGAAAAAAATAACATTTAGTCCATAGTGACTCCCTTGAAGATACGCAAATCCAGAAATTTGCAGGTAAATGGCCTAGAATATGGCTAAAATTTTTTTAACTGGCAAGTACAAGAACAGTGGACACAGGAGAAGAGATAGGGTTTTCTTTCTTTTTTTTGGTTATGAGTCATTTAACATGCTGATATCAGTTACCTACCCATACAGCATTGGTAAAATTAACAATTAATTTTAAGGGTTCATTAGAGATAAAACAGATTAGCTGTGCACAGAAAATGTTAAGTTTAGCACCAGTTTTTACTTATGCTTGTGCTATATGATCATTAGATAGCCCAGTACCTTTTTAAATTCAACATTAATAGATGTTAAAAAAAAAACAAAAAACAAAAAACAAAAAACGACCAGTGAGGGCCTGGCTCGTTTGTCATGTACGCCTGAGGCTCTGATCCCAGCACCCATGTGAAAGTCTGGGGTCTGACCATGAACACCCGTAATCCCAGTGCTGAGAGGCAAAGACGGGGACCCCAGAAGCTTTGTGGTCAGCCTGGCTGACTCAGTGAGGGACCGTGCCTCAAGAACTAAGGGCAGCCCAGTGTAGACCTCTGGCCTCCAGGTGCATGCATATTCACCCCTATGTGTTGACAAGAATTTGTGCCACACACACACACACACACACACACACACACACACACACAGCGATAATAACAATAAATGAAACTGTCAAACCCTGTGCTAAGTGATTCCCAGACTTAATTTCGTTTTTCACCTGGTGAAGCGGGCATCACCACCCTCATGGTGTTTAAGGACATTACATTGATTGCTCAAGGACAATGAACGCAGCCAGTGGCGGAGCCACGGACTGACTTTAGGTCTGAAAGCAAAGCTTGGCTTCTTAACCACTGTGCCTAGGAAGAGCAGCACACTCATGTCCTGGACTCAGGGTCTCGGAACTGATTCCGTGTGCACAATTTGGCATCCTACATGGTCTTTTCTCCACATGGAGGATGCCAAATTGTTCTTAAATTTGGGTCTGAATGTCACCTGGAAGCTGCAATTTTTTTTTACCTTACCTTGCTTTATAGTATCCTGGTGATATATTAGAAATTAATAGTGCTTTGGTAAACATCCCCTATCAGGCATACATAGGAATGCTCCCATTTTGTTCTGGGTAAATGAGCTGACAGGGGACTATGATTGGGAAATGGTGAGTCTTGGAGCCAGGGTGCCTCTGATTCTTGTTTCCCTGTGAACTTTGGGAAGCAGGCATTACAGTTCCCCACGCTCTGCTGGTCCACGCAGACGCTGTGAACTCAGATGCACTAAGCACAGTCGGTGCAGGTGTCTGGTGTCAGCCATCATCACACTGCAGTCCTAAAAAGCAGGTTTGCCGTGGAGCAAGAGCTCTTGGGTTTCTAAAGAACGAAGCTTTACTGTCCCTTTTCAGTACTGCCATTTTCCTATCCCTCATCTTTTTGTGTATTTTGTCTTCCTCTTCCTTTTTGAATATAAAAATGAATTCAAGCATTCAAGCATTCATATGGACATCTAATTCAATTATGAATTTTTGTTGGGCTCCATGTACTATAACCCCCAACACAGACAACTTTATTATTCTATGTCATTCAAATCAGGTAAAATATGTCTGTCCTTCTCTGCCTTAGCTTTTGAAGAGAAAACAAGATTAATAAATTATGATCATTTGTACATATTTGCTTTCTTTGGCTGAAAGAGAATATCTTCATAACATTTTAAAAGCTCATGAAAGTGATATGTTCTCAATGTTTAAGTTATGATATTTGTACAGTCTTGG
Source organism: Meriones unguiculatus (assembly GCF_030254825.1). Taxonomy (NCBI): domain Eukaryota; kingdom Metazoa; phylum Chordata; class Mammalia; order Rodentia; family Muridae; genus Meriones; species Meriones unguiculatus. Next base: position 72,087,218 of record NC_083367.1, on the reverse strand, counting down.
CTCATTTGTAGGGCATAGACATATTCAGTTCTGTTTGCTGTGCTTAACTCTATGTTTTCTGTGAAGGTTAGAGGATCAGAAAGGGTTAGTCATGTTTGGCCGGTACGTATTTGTTTTCTTGGTGTGTGTGACTATTTAAATGGCACATCCCTGACATTGGTCTATTTAATATGCCTCAGAGGAGTAGCTTATGCTGAGAATTTGAGAAAGTAGGCGGGGAAGTAAATCCCATGGCAGGTGAGGAGGAGAGTGGCCTATACATGGTGTAAGCCAGTGACTAGCATCCTTCTTGTGATTCGGCCAGGCCGAGGGCTCACTGGCTTTACTTCAGTTTCTTAGCTAGAACCAAGAGATGTTTTGAAGACTGGAAAAAAAATCTTGGTTATGAAGCTGGGGATTATGATGGGATCAGCCCCCAGTTTATCCATCTTAAATCTCCATTTGGCCGAAGCTGATGCATCTGGGATTAGCAGCCTTTGGGTTGCCTTGCTGTCTTTTGATACCTTGACTTTCTAAAATCCCTGCTCTCCATTTAGATTGAGGTCTTGCTGTAGAATCACCTTCCCTCACCGGGAGGGAGATTAAGCACCTGGAGCATAGAACTGCTCAAAAGAACAATTTCTGCTTAAGTCCTTAGGAATTTATGCCTATCAGTGTGACTTAAATCCTAGGACTGTGACTCAGGGTATCTGAGACTTTTGATACTAATTGACTAATTGTGTTAACCATAAAACCAAAATTATTGTATTTTGTTCTCTAGGCCAATGTTAATCCCAACTCTGATGTGATATGTGGCTGTCGTGAGGTTTTAGTTTGTTTAAAATCAATTTACTGAGTACTTGAAGGGTTTTGATTTTTATTTTGTGTTGACAAGTGGAATATATTGGCGGAGCAAACAGTAAGAAAAATTAAGAGACTTAATGTCAATTCTAATGTGATTTGTTGTTTTTCAGGGAGACATTGGTTTTGGTTTGTTTGATATTTTTTTTTAATTTTTTTCCCTTTTTTTAAATTTTTCATCAATTACACTTTATTCATTCTGCATCCCCCCATAAGCCCCTCCCTCCTCCCCTCCCAATCCCACACTCCCTCCTCCCTCTGCTTGCATGCCATTCCCCAAGTCCACTGATAGGGGAGGTTCTCCTCTCCTTTCTGATCTTAGTCTATCAGTTCACATCAAAAGTGGCTGCATTGTCCTCTACTATGGCCTGGTAAGGCTGCTCCCCCCCAGGGGGAGGTGATCAAAGAGCAGGCCAATCAGATTATGTCAGAGGCAGTCCCTCTTCACATTACTATGTAACCCAATTGGACTCTGAACTGCCCCGGGCTACATCTGTGCAGGGGTTCTGGGTTATCTCTATGAATAGTCCTTGGTTGGAGTATGAGTCTCTGGGAAGTTCCCTGTGTTCAAATTTTCTTGTTCTGTTGCTCTCCTTGTGGAGACCCTGTCCTCTCCAGCTCTTACTATTTCCCAGTTCTTACCTAAAATTCCATTCACTCTGCCCAACAGTTGCCCATCAGGCTCAGCATCTGCTTTGATAGTCTGAAGGGCAGAGGCTTTCAGAGGCCCTCTGTGGTAGGTTCCTAGGTTGTTTCCTGTTTTCTTCTTCTTCTGATGTCCATCCTCTTTGCCTTTCCAGATGGGGATTGGACATTTTTAACCATCTAATACATAGCCTAGTCTGACCTTAAACTGGTGATTCTCCTGCCTCAGTTCCAATATGTTGCCATCCATGGCATGAGTCACCATGTCTGGCGGAAGATTCGCTTTTTAAAAAGATGGGACTTTTAAGGTTTATCTTGTGGTATATTTTGGGAAATAAACCTCTTCCTCTAGATCTGTTTTGATTTTAATTAATAACTTGTGTGATTCATTCCACATCATCACAGTTTTTTTCTTAATCTTGGTTTTAAATTAGCTTTCTGAGTAGCCTACCTCCTGTTGCATCTTCTTACATATTTAATTTTGATAGAATCTCCTCCCTGCCACTTCTTATCCCACACTGCTCTCCCAGGCCTCACTTAAACCTCCAATATTTTTGCTACTTCCCAACACCTGTGAAAGAATGCCTTTATAAATGCTGGTTTTATGTATTAGACAACTTTGAGTCTAGAAAGACATGTAACAGCCTTAGGAGTGAGTTGGTATATGCTACAAGAGAGGGAACTTCCTTTGTAGTTGCTGATGAGGCTCATTCAACAGAGGCTTTGAAAATGAATGCTGATTATAAATACCTGAGAACCACAAACTTGTAGAATGTAGGAAATTATCCTTCCTACAACACCTCCCTCCCCCGCAATCACCTGAAGTCAGCAGCCCTTTCTTGAGGGGAAATGTTACTAAGCATATTTTCCATGTGACCTTTAATCAGGTAAAGTCCATGAGGATATCTCAGAGTTTTACATGGTGCTTGCTGCCTCTGAAATGTGTAGAAAACAGTAGGGCGGGGTTTAAAGGCTGTCATTTGTAGCAAATACCTGGGAACACATCTCTAAACAGGTCAGGGCCGGCTCTCCAGGATCGTCTCTGTGGTCTAAATGTTCTTCTGCCATTTCCTAGCTTTGGTATAAAGAGAGTGTACATGCTCAGGCTGGGTCAGTCCTACATTTCCTGGGGTTCCAGGGGTTGCCGTCTCTACACTATCCATTCTCACTTCCAAGAGACTGATTGGAAAGTGAAATGAATGCCCAGGTGATTGATGCTTATAAATCACCTCTCATTCGCTGTCTCTTCCTTTTCTGCCTATTTCAGTGAGAATGGGTTTATTCCTGTCACATAGTGGATTCACACAGTGATGACATCTCTCCAATTGCTAGAGTCCTCATAGCATTCATCAATGTCTCCGTTAACTTTCTCCCACTATGACTAAATACCAGAGACGATCAACTAAGAGTACAGAACAAGGTGCTGGCTCATGGACCCAGAGGCTCCTGACCACAGTCCTGTAATGAGGCAGTGTATCATTACAGATAGGACATGTCCCAGAGGAAGCATCTGACCTTGTGGTGTCTGGCGAGCAGAGACAGATAAAGAGGAGTCCAAGACCACTATGGGTTATTCAAAGCATGTTGTCAGAAGGCAACCCCCTTCTTCTAGCTGGACCCATCTTCCATAGACTCCAGCAGCTCTCCATAATCCACCAATGAATCCATCAGGCCCTTCTTCCACTTACCTCTGACAACACTGGTGGTGACCAAACTCTCATCATGTGATCTTTTGGGAGACACTTCTGATTCAAACTTTCACGGTGGGCTTATTTTCAGTATGCTATGCTGCTAGATCTCAGCAGAGAGTTCCAATATGAGGACTTTGTAAAAACTGAGCCTAATTGTGAAAGTTCTTATCATGAAGTACCCAAAAGTAGGAAAATGACTGACTGGAATACTGGTCGGTATTCTTGACAAAGGCTCTGAACCCTTACCTTCACTCCATCCATCACTAGGATATTGGTACTTCTTCATCTTTGTGTTTGCCAAGAAGTAAACACAAGAAGTAGCATTGCTACAGCCAGCATTATGGGATTATTCTAAAATAACAATATTTTATTTCTAATAAAATGACTTCACTGTTAATATAAATTTTCCTAATCTCAACAGCCCAATTCTATAACAGTACATAAACATATTATGTGCTTGCTGCTAGTACATCCTAGGTACTCCATAACCATTTATTTAAAGGACTACATTTGACTTAGGCAGTTGAAATTTTAGTTTTGAAAAGGACTTGAGGGGGCAAATAGTCAGGGAGACTCAAAACTCCATCTTCACTTCACCAGTCAGAAGCATCCGGGTCTCCTGCCCTTCTTCACAGGACAGAAATTGAGCTGTGGGATATGGGATCTGCTTCTAAATATTCACTTGTAATTTGCATTGAAATGTCAAATGCATTATTTGGGAATACTCCAGGTAATGTTAGAAGGTATTTAATTTAAAAGCCTTCCTGGGGGAAAAGCTTAGTCTACTGCAGATGAAATGGGACATGGTGTGAAACTTTTAGAAGTCAAGTGGACAGATGGGATGCTCAGAACTTTAATAAAGGACAAGGAAGAATCTCTTCCTTAACTGGCAATATATTAAATAGTGTTGAGATATTTATTTCACACACTTAGGTTGGATGGATAAGCTTTAGACAAGCATTAAGAAGCAAACCTTGGGACTGTTAAATTTGGTGTTTGTGGTGCCATAAAAAATAGCACAGACTGGAGACTTAAACAACAGAAGTTTATTTTCTTGGCATTCTATGGTCTGGAAGTGTTAAGTGGACACATGACAGCCCTCTTCTCCCTGCGTGTCTACATGTTCTCTCTCCTGTCTGTTTGTACCTGTTATCTGTGTGGATCCAAAACCCCTCTTCTTCTAAGGGTACCCACTGAATTTTGTCAAAGCCCATCCTCAGGGTCCTATTTACACCAATGGGCTTTTAACGGCCCTGTCCAAACAAAGCCATATTCCCAGGTTTGGGGATTAGGAATTCAGTGTATTAATTTGTGAGGAAAGAATTCATCAGGTAGCAGCTTCTATGCCGAACATTGTCTTAGAAACGATTGATTTCATCATTAGTGTCGTGTACCCGCCATGCTGTGTTTGAGCCTGCCTTAGCGAAGAGACATATGTTAGTGTAGCTTTCACTGGGAGGACTCCCGTGACACATGACAGGTGCTCCAGGTGAATGGGATAAATAATTTATGAGACAAGTGCTCCCATTCACCAGCCATTTCTCCCCTTAGTCCCCAGCCCTTCCGCCTGCGACATGCGAGACCCACTCACCCCACTGGGCTGACGGTTCAGCGAGGCGTTTTTGACAGACGGATGGTATATGTGGCGTCTTAGGGGTTATGCTATACACACACCACCAAATTCTAGTCACAGTGATTCCTTTCTCACTTGCCAGTAAACCCACATGTTATATTTGAGTCAGGATAGAAAGGCTGAGCGAAGACTAGCCCCACCAGTTGATATAACTTGAGAGAGTCACTGTATGTCTCTCAATTGTGTGATAGCCTCTATAAAGAGGAGAAAAGAGAATGGCTGAATCCAGAAAGATTTCTTAGTCCTTTTGGGTCACTTTGACAGAAACCGCAAACTAGGTGGTTTACGAACAGCAGGCACTTACTTTCAACAGTTTCCGAAGTTAGAAAGTCTAAGATTAAGGTTCCAGCCGACCCTGTCTGGTGAGGGCCCTCTAAATCACAGACAAACTCCTGCTACGAGCTCACAAGACAGGAGGGTTGAGAGAACCTGCAGTTCTTCTTTTGTCGTTGTCTATATGTGTGTGTGTGGTATAGGAACACATGCACATGTGTGGGAGCAGGAGAAGGTTGTAGGCTATCCCACTCTATCCCTCCAGCCATATTTCTTTGAGATGGGGTCTCCCACAGAACTTGGAAGTAGGCCGGCAGAAAGCAACCTTGGGTGTTCTCCCTGTTTCTGCCGCCACGAAGCACGGGGGTTACAGACATGCATGATCTTGCTGAGCCTTGTACTTGATTGTTGAGATTCACACTCAGGCCCTCAGACCTGCACAGGTGCTCTCACTGAGCCATCTCCCAGCCCCAGGGTCTCTTTCTATGAAGATCATCTATCCTATGCTGCGTGCTTCTTCTCAGAGCAAAAATCTATACACCCCAATAGGGCACCCACCACAGACCACAGAAACAGTACCACTGATGCCTGGCTTAAAGAACCAATGAATTTATCAGCAGGCATGAGGGCGTGCTAGCAGGGGCATGAATGACTCACAGGCAGGCTCCATCTCTGGCTGGAAAGCCTCAGCCTGTGTGTCAGCATTCACAAGGTACATCATTGGAGCTCACAGCATGGCTTGCAGACAGTTCCACCAAATCACCTGCCCCCAGCCGGTTACTTTTTACATATGTAACCTACCCAAACACGGGCTTCATGAGTCTTGTAGGTTTCATGAGCTTCTTGAGTTGTTTAGGTTTTCTGAGATTCATGAATCTTGGGTCGCCCTCTTCCTTCCAGGAGGGAATGTTTTCATTCAGAAGAAATAGCTATGCAGTACTCATTCATAAGAGCCCCACTCTCGGTATGTCACACCAGTTTAGGATTTTAGCACATGAATGGTGGCAGGGGAATGGTGGGTTAGCCAGAAATATTCAGTTTACTGCCATAAACCTGAAGTAACTAGCATTCAAGAGCCCAACAAAAGCTAAGTTTGTGTTGATTTTTTTTTGAAGTTTTATTCTTGAATTAGAATAAAAATGTTCCTTATGTTCAAATACACATAGGTAAAAATAACATTGTCATCAGCTTAAGGACAACCAATGTGCAAGATTCTTTATATTTCGTGGATTCCCTAAGATTATGAAGCGTTATTTCCAATAATATCTCTAAATAAAGCCAGGAAATGAGATTTTCTTGCCCAGTGAGTCCTGACATGCATCAGAAGTAGATCTGGAAAGAAGGGGTCTTTGGAAGGACTTTCAGTTAACAAGTGTTAGTCTCATAGTCTCACTGGACAGATCCAAGCCTTGTCAGGTTCTCAGTAGGCCAGGTGTACACTGGTACAGATCACAGACTCCGGAGTCTGACAACATGTGCTCAAATCCTACCTCTGCCCTCTTTTGGCTTAGAGAGTGGCAAGTTAATTAACCTCTTTAAGCCTCCATTTTCTAGTCTGAAATGAGAATTCAAATAGCGTCTTCTGCAAAGTGTTGTAGTGAAAATTATCTGCTATTATCTATATGAGTAAAATGTGTTTATAAATGTAATGCCAGGCTAAGTTTGTTCAGAAAAGGTATGCATAAATACAATGTGAAACAGTGTGTGTGTGTGTGCTTGTACTGTTGTTATCCTCTTTGGAGTTTGGTACTTAAACTGTCAGTATTCCTTTTCTCGTCTCACTGTTTCTTTGCTGGCTCCTATCACATTTGTCTCCTTGTCTGTTATTGTACCTCTAATCCATAACCGTGTCAAATTCATGTCATGGATTTAGTGGAAATTCCTTCCATATGTTGAACCAGTATGAATCAGAAATGTTCCCATGATCTTTTCTTGTCAATGGATGATGATATATGGAAAGAAAATTAGGGCTCATTTGGGAAATAGGGGAATGGAGAGGTGATATAACGTGAGTCCATTGGTCTGAGTGCTTAGGAATTCTGGAAAGAAACAGCCAACTGTGCTGACAAGCTCACCTGCTCTACAGTGACTATAAGGCTATTGTTCATAAGGTTTCCCAGCTTGACGGAGACTTGGGATTCAGGGAAACTTACTACCTTTCTCTGCCATCGTTTCCTTCTCTACAAATTAAGAATTGCAGTAATGACACTTCATAGAGTTAGGAGGACTTGAGTTAATATTTAGAATACATTTAGAATGGTCCTATATAGTAGGCAGACTGTGAATATAGTTCAAGTATGGAAATAGACTGCTGATAATATTCTCCCCGAGTACCAATAGCAGTGTTAAAGGGATAGACCATGGACCCATTGTCTGGGTTTCAGCCTTTGTTTCTTGCATTTATCAGCTGGGTAACATTAGACAGGGTGTTTGAAACTTTGTTCACCCACCTGCTTTTGTGTGAAATGGGACTAAAAAAGCAGTACCTAGAACACAGTGTCATTGTAAGCATCAAAAGATCAGAGCAATGTATTGTGTGTGTGTGTGTGTGTGTGTGTGTGTGTGTGTGTGTGTGGTCTGTAGTATTGTAAATCTGCATCCACAAGTAACTCCAGGCAGTGAGAAGGTTTGTGTCCTCTTTGTATTTGAACAAGTGATTCTGTTTCTCTTCCTTGGGAATCACTGAGGAGGTTTGGGGCTTTGACGTTCTTAGAACCCTTGCTCTGCAATATCAAGATTATTTTTTGTTCAGAGAATGTTCATCCTTTGTTGCTCTGAAAACGTAAGCCTGTTAGTAGAATTTTCACCTTGCAAGTCAAACCGTAGCCTGTGGGTCTCTGCACTGCTGCCACCCAGATCCGGGGCCTGACTGAGCCAGCACTTTCATCACATATTTTTATTAACATTGTCTGTAGTTTTCTTTTCTTCTGTACTTCCATGAAGAGAAAGATCTAGAGGCACGAGCTTGTTCATGCTCTGGGTGGAAGATATATGAGAGTCTAGAAAGTTTGGAATCAAAACACTCACTTTGAAATGAACCCCAGTGAAGCATTCAGAGTCTTAACTCACAGTTTTCTGTCCCGTAGGTTGCCATCTGCAGTAGGGACTGAACTCAGAAAGACCTTGAGGAGGAGGTGTTTGTAGTTCCTCCACTTCTGTTAGTTTAAAGAAACTATTGCTTTGAATCATGTGGAACTGTCAGTGCAGTTTAATGGTTTTTCATTAAAGAAATAGTTAAAGTTTCATTTTCAAATGTGGTGACAAGAGACAGAGGACTAGGCATTCTCCAAAGGAACCTTCCTGGAAAACCTGAACTGACTAGGGTTAATGTCTAGTGGTAATGGCCTCTACTAGTGGGTCATTAATTCCCAGGAATTGGCCTGTGCTTCTATTGCTATTGCTTAAGTAAACAATAAATAACATCACCCAGATATGTAATGAACTATAAAACGACCACTTCTCAACCTGCATTGTAGCTCCGCCGGCAGCACATGCAAGACTGCCTTCTATTAATCACCCCCAGCCTGATTGATTAGTTTCAATCATCACCCTGTCCCCCATTTTCTTTTAAAATAGATTAATACTTATGAGGTCAGGGAATAAAAGCATGAATTCTAGGCCCGGAGGGGGGGGAGAAAAAGGTGTCTGCTCTAGGATTTATGTTCCCAACCCCCAACTCTCGCTTTCTTTTTCTCTGGTTTCTTTTAGTATGTCCTGGCTTCCTAAAGTATATATTCAAAACTTGCACCATGTCCCAATAATGCTAGTATTTGTGCTGGTAACATTAGAGGAAACTGATGAACCTTCCAGAGAGAGGACTGTTTCAATCATATTAATAACGTAAGGTTTCATGACCTTCTCATTTCTATCTGCCATCACTTTTCCCTTTCTTCCTTTCTTTGACTTGGGCTCACTATGTGCTCCAGGAAAGCTTGATGGTCCCAACTCTTCTTTCTAAGTGCCGTCATGTGGGGTCAAAAGGAACACTGTATTTTCTATAACATGCTATTTTCTTGGCCTCCATTTTCTCCGGCTTCTTTGTACCTTGTTATCCACTTCCTATTATTATCTGTTGGTTGTCTATTACTTATGGCAAAATATGCATAACATGAAGTTTTTACATGTTCACTGTTTTGTTGTTGTTGTTGTTGTTGCATAGTTCAGTGGCTTTAAATACACTCAATGCACCCAGGTTTAGTTCTTAGCACTCACACCAAGCGATTTATAATAGTTTGTAACTCTTGCTCCAAGGGATCTGATGTCTCTGGCTTGCATTTGTGTACTCACCCCCACACACACAGACACACACAGCCATATGCTCATACACAAATGCACGCACACACATGCATGAACACATACACTTATACCTACACATATTTTAAAAAGAAAAATAATAATAATAAAGTTTTAAATACACCTATAATGCTTTATGGCCATTGTAGTGGTTTACTTCCAGATCTTTAAATCATTGAAAAAAAACGATATCCCTTTTTCCCTTCATACTTCCCCTGCATAAGAAACGGCACAACTGTTTCCATAGTGGCTTCTGACAATCTGACATTCTCACCATCAAAACAAAACAATTCCAATTTCTCTTCATAGTGACAGTTTTTATTGCTCATTTTTCTCTTTATAGAGGCCACTCAGGGGACATTTCATCATCACTTCCACTCCTGTCATCACTGAGACTCCTCATAGGTTGTCTCAACAGCTCCCACCCTTGCAGTGAACCTCGAACATCTGGCTTTAAATGCCAGGCATATGCTGTAGTGTATCATCCCAAGCTCCCCTGCGCACAGAGCTCTTTGTGTATCATCGCCTGGTGGTCTGCTCAACAGCAAAATGTCCAAAGATAAACTCGTGTGCGCCATGCTCTTTCTCCCCTACCCCCCAAACACAGGCTTGTTTCTTTCAAATAAGCCTCTGTCTGCCAATGGCATCTAGAATGAATCTATTCTATCACCGTGCCATGCTGCTGATCTTGGATCCATCTTGTGCTGTTTCACTTGCCCTCGTCATCCACCAGCAAATTTTGTTGGTGTATTTTTGAAACAAATCCAGAACCTTGTGTGGGTCTCAGTGCAAATGCTATCTGCACTGCTGGTGTTTCATCTGAAATGGTCCCTGCTCCTCATGGCCAGACCCCTCAGCAGCTCTGTTCTCCAGAGCAGGACACCCTGTACACTTCTCTAAGTTCTATTTCCTAATCTACAGCTATATTTATTTTGTTTAGTTCTTTGTCTCTTTCCTTTAATAGTACCGATTTCATAGATGATTATCAAATGGATTATTGAAGAGTAAGTGGAAGAAGAGATCATGTCTGCCCCCGAAGAAGCAATAAAATCACGATACATATAAAGTATGTAAAATGGTAAATGCCCCTTGGTTTTCTTTCAGGAAAAATGGCTTTCTTAGATAGATCCTATTTTATTGAATAGACCATTCTTACTCAGTCGGTGTTAGAGACTTGTCTTCTAAGGAGGCTAGTTGACCAAATACTGCTGCTCTAGTTAATAACCATGATCCGGCCATGCTTAGGCCTATAGAACCCTTCATTACTGAGGCTCTCCATGTGCACAGTTATCTTAGACAGCACTTAGTGTGCCTTAATTAAGAAAGAGGAACATGCTTCTATTAAAACATGAAATGATTTGTATTATAAAAACCTTATGAGCAGACCAATAATAAGAAATTATATTATTTAATGTAGAATTATCTAAGCCATACTCAGGAATGTCAAATTCCAAGCTTCTTGAAGCCAAAACAATGCCTTGAAAGCTCTTCAGCATCTTTTTGTTTAACAGACAGTGAGTAACCGCTGAGTAAAGATAGCCATGTAGACAGGCGAAGACAGATGTGTGTTCTAGGTCTGCCATTTACCACCTGTATGGCTTTTGTGATGTGGACATTACATGGAAGTAATGAAAATACCATATTTCATTTCTTCCAGACCCCAGGGAGGAGAGACCAGGGATCATACACAAGCCTGACTGTACTTGTCACACAGTGACAGTTACTGCTAGGACAGTTTATTGCTATGTGAAGGACCATAAAAGGAAGGGTAATGGGGGAGGCAGAGACATGTTTCAGACCTTCTTCAGTTTAAACCCTCACTGTCCAGCCACTGGACAGTGCTATCACCAGCACCTTAGGCCAACTCTAGACAAAGACGTGCGTGTTCTTCCGCAGTAATCCAAATCCCACTTCCACGGCGTTGTGCGTATTAGCTTCTGTGAAGCACTATCACTTACCTGTGATGATAGATAAAATAAGAACAAGACATTCTTTTTAGTTCAATAGAAGATGAACTGAACATTCAGCTGAGGCTCTGGAAGCCTTCCCTGCTTTATCTTCACTGTCCGTTAGATCATGGTGTCTGCATGCATAGGCTCAGCTAGAGTTACTACCAGTTCAAAACTTATTTCTCTTTCTTTTTCTTTCTTACTTTCTAACTTTCCCTCCTTTTCTCTCTCCTTCCTTCCTTCCTTTCTTCCTTCCTTCCTTTGAACCTGTATCTAACTGTGCAACTTTGGCTAGCCTGGAACTTGCTACATAGGCCAGATTGGCCTCAGGCTCTTCGAGATTCACCTGCCTCTGGCTTCCAAGTACTGAGATTAAAGGTATGAGCCATGAGGCCAAGCCATGATTTAATACTTGAATTATGCCTTTTATATTTAAAATCCTCTTATAGAAATATTCTCAAGGTCAGGTATGGATTCTTTTTTAAATAAAAAAAATGTTGTAAATCATTGATTTCTGAAGAATTATTAAATTATTTACACTAAGGAAATGGAGAAATTTCATATTTAGATGGATTTCACATTCTGTTTTCCATAGTGTATAAGCTGTTAAAAATCTTAAAATAATCAACTTATTCAAATAACAGTAAATTCCTCTTAAAAAGTAAAAAAAAAAAATCAGAGAAAAATGTAACAGTCTGTCTTTTAAATTTTTAAAAACTTGATGGCTTGTGTTAATGTCTTGCAATCTTCCAGCTTTGCAAAAATGACATGCTATTTCTGTTACTCATTCAAGTGTCCTTTTGATATTTCATTGTTCTCCATAAAATATCTTGCCCTTATTAAATATAAGACAATAATCCATTTTGTTCAATGGAAAGATAATAAATGCAATCCAAAAACTGCTGATCAGTAACCAGAATCAGAGCAACATGCATCATGCAACCTAAATGTGTTTATAGTTTCCTGATTGGTTAATCATCAACATTGATATAAGCCATATAAATACTAATATTACACAATGAAAATATTTATTTCGTATACACTGAATGATATTGTCTCTGATACCTTAAGATAATTTTTTTTGTTTACTTTCCATCTGGGCACGTTATGACACTGAAGTCTAGCTGAAGGCTTCAGAGAACATCTTTATATTAGCATCTTTTCACTCAGAAGCAAACTCCCCAAGGTCTTGGCATATATTACCACAGTGGACAGAGCTCTGTCCACTTCTGCCACTTGCTAGTTTTGTGACCTTGAAGAAAAACCTCACTTCTCTGTGCTTCAGTACACTTATCTATAAATAAGTAAAATGACAGAAACACTGTCACAAGATAGCTAGAATTGAAGTAAATTTTGCATAAGATATTAATTACATTTCTTCCATAGAATTATAATTTACACAAAATATATGTATCTTATATTAGAACCTGCCATTCTTCATATGCTCACTGAAGTATTAGTTAAAACATTGGTGGTGATGGTAGTGGTGACAGTGATCAGACTAAATCTCCCATGATACCAGAAAGAAATGTAAAAGAGCATCCCAGCCTTATTTTTCTATCTGAGAAGATGACATGGAAGACAATTGACAATGTTAGATGAAAGTGGAGTTTAATATTATTGCAAAAACATATGTATGCACCTTTTACAGAAATTGCTCTAACAGCTGTTGATGGAATGCATTCAAGTCTAATAATTCTATTTTCTAAAAACCCCACTGAGCTCTTTTAGATAAAGTTAAAAAAATCAACTGTAAAGAATAAATGGCCAAAAGTCACACATTGGAAGAGGTCAAAGAAAATAAATATGTTCAGCACTGGGCCTAAAGGTTGAAAAAGATTAATTTTAATGGCTCCATTTAGGGAATATGACAGAGTCCCAACACTTTATGTCAGGCACAGTATTTCATGCTTATAAGTTTTGTTCAGATGCAGTCTTTCTTCATTCTCATGGAGCCATATGACTGGTGCCAGTTCTCTGCACACAGCCTCTGCTATGAAGGAGATATGCATATATGGACATGCCATCCAAGTTAATGATGCCGTGGATTATAATGCAATAAAATCATAATCCGTCTCTGCTCCTAACACAGAGCCTTTTAATTCAGCCATGACGCCCTGTGGAGATGCTCATCCTCTACTCCTTCCTGGTTGTGGAAATGATTCTCTTAGAATTGGCAGGGGGCTATCTTATAGCTTACCAACAGGGTTGTGTCCTCCCTGGTGATGAAAAGGATTTCTTATTTGCTTACTCAGAAAGGGTTAATGACAAAGAGCAAAGGCTTTGTTTAAAAAAAAAATCATGTGCCATGACCTCTAGGAGCTTAAGGAAGAGTGTCTGAAAAATAGGAGGCCATTGATATGAATGAGCTTTTTATGCAAAATTTAAAATCTTCACCCACCAAATGGTCCCTTACTAATGAATTCTTATCTCTCGTTAAATTAACAATCATGTTCTGCTAACACGCTGCCCTTGCGATGTGGGGTCCTCTTAATCCAGTGCCTGCCGGAGCTGTTTTATGAAAGAGAATATTACTAAGGAAGGGGAGTGTGTCTGTGTGTAACTGAAATATAAAATATAGAATCCTTTATACTCAATTGTATACAAAAAGAAATGAAACAGTGAGGTTAAAACTATCTAATTCTGGCCTGGAGACTTCTCATCCAGAGCTGTTTCCATGATATTCCGGTTTATATGTAACATTCAGACTCTTGAAGTGTTTGAGCCAGCGAATGGAGCAGCGACTATGACATCCTGTGCACCTGAAGCATGGCTCGGCGTCAGTCACAAACCCATTTACTCTGCATATAATATTGAAAAGGCTTGGGAGCTAGCCACAATTGTTCCCATTGGTATTGAAAGAACATCACAGATACCGACGAGCACACCAACAAAATAATGCCAGCATCAAACCTCAAAGTACATCAAACACACACTGACACCCACTAGTTTGCAAAGTGTTCAACATTAATGATAATCACAATATTCTCACAATATTCTCTTCTGATTAACTGACAATGAGATTTAATTAATTATTGGAAAATTTTATTACGATGTATCTTTATATGTTCTCCCAGGAAAATCTAAGATTAGAAATCACCAAGTTTTCTCTATGTAGCCACTAAATAACTGTTACTGGTATCATACTAGTGGATTAGGATCAAATCTGAAATAAAATCTTACTGTGGTCTCATTTGTCTGCCTTGAGTTGTTGCTGAAGTCCACAGGGCAGAGCAGGGTCTAAGACACTGGCCCCATGGCATGACTGAGGAAAGCATTCTTTTTCCCTGATGCTTCCCATGTCTTGCTCAACAACTGTCCCTGAATACATCTCCCACCTACCCTGCAAGCAATAAAAGAGAAAAATTATTTCAAAAGAAATTCCATTGAAAAAGAATTAACTTTCTTAAATGAAAGGGATTTTAGCTTTTAAAATGTTAGTTTCTTTTCCTGACCCTGGAAACCACAGAAGGGTATTATCTTCTTTACTAATAATTAACTATGGCTCGGTAGATCATGTGGACCCCTTCCCTTTCCCTAGCCAGCTTCCCTCTGTTGCTCTGATCAGTCCATGAAACACACCTGGAAGGCTGTTCTAGGCCACCTGTGGCTTCATTAGGTTATCTGCCCAAAAAATGCAATCTTACTGTTTGTTTGATTTTCCATAAAACTGAAAATTTTCTTATTAACCCCTGTGACATCTGAATATATGTTTTGTTTACTTCAAGACCCTACTAATTTCATTAATATGTTTTATATTAAGCTGCCTGGTAAGTTTGCAAATACAGCAATTATCACAGTGAATTGAGTTTCAGAGGCATGCCCTGGATTTTTCCTTCCAGACAATACAAATGATGTCGTTTAATGTGTTGGATAACTAGCCAGCAGCCGACTTCTTTCCAAAAAACACAAAGTATATGAGATGGTAGCTTTTCTCTTACAGACTGAAGGGGAGTAGCAATGCACATCCAGGCCCCAACCCTCTTGAAGTTCATTAAATCAAATTAATCACAGTCTGATCATGTCAAGTCCACAGCTCTAGCTAAAGCAAACTGCATTGTACAGGTAGTTACACATCTACACAATAAACATAGCATCAGCTGCCTTTTAACTGCTTGATTTCATTAGAATGATTGTAAATTTTGAGTCTCCATAACATTTTTTCAACATTTTTTACATTGTAAAGTTCTGCCTCCACCTATCTGAGAATGAAGTATTCCTTGTTTCATACTCATGTCCTGATTACATCTACCTGATTCTTTAAAAAGGAAGTAAAAACAGATTGATTGTCATTCTTCTTTTCCAAATATGCCCAAATCGTTAAGCTCTGTGCTGTGCCTCAGACACAGTTCTGGAGTTGTGCTACTTAGAAAATTAAAGGAACGTGTTGGGCTCCTTGTGCCTCATCTGCCTTCCTTACCCATCTCTCTTATCTCAGAACTGGACTCCTGCCCCCGAATTCCTTCTCCTTGCCATAAGCTCTATTTCTAGCTCTGGCTGTCTTAGACCCTGGGTCTTGCCCACCAGCTGCCTCTGATGGACCACCTGGCTTGGACCTTCTTTGGTAGAGACTCTTTCTTATTGGTCTGAGGACAGACAACCTGGTTTCATTTCCAAGTCTTCACAATTCTGCCTGGTTTTCAAATCCTGCCCATCACAGTCAATTCTCAGTCAGCCTTATTTTGACATTCTAGATGTCTCGACATTTTGGATCAGCACTGACGATTCAACCGTCACATAATGTTGAGAATTTCATGAGACGGGTGTTGAAGGTGTCGAGACATGCTTTACTTCTGTGTGGTGTGCAAACTGCTAAGCCAGTGGTTTTCAACCTTCCTAATGCTGAGGCCTTGAACATAGCTCCTCATGCTGTGATGACCCTGCCCAACCATAAAGTTATTTCATTGCTACTTCGTAACTGTAATTTTGCTACTGTTATGAATCATAATGTAAATATCTGATATACAAGGTTGAACCTCCAAAGAGGTCATGACCCACAGATTGAAAACCATTGTCTTAAACAATGTTGAAAATATAGTACAGTGGCATTTTAGAGAATGATTAGTGGCCATAATGACCAAAGAGGTATAATATTTAAAATGTTTAGGTATTACTTGGGATGCTAAGACACATAGTGAAGAAAAAAAAGCATTAGTTTTTAATAGTGTTTTCATGCGGAAGTCCCAAGAGATTGCTCATTTGATTTCTGTCAGATAACAACTTTTGATAAAGTCTTTATTTCTAAGTCAAAAATTTGAAATAAGTACTTCTTGATTTAGCCACACAATTGTAGTCTACAGGGTGTGGAATTCTCCTGGTATCTCTTGCACTGACGGCAATGAGAAGGTTTGTGTTCTGGCCGCTTTCCAAGGCTGTCCAATCCCTCCAGCCCAAGAAATGGACTCTGTGAGTCCATCTAGAATGTTCACTTTCTAAAATTATACTTTCAGTTTGCTTTCAACTCTCAAATTTTAAGAAATGGGGACATTTGGGTTCTGCTCAGTCTCCTACGCCTGTTTATCTCGGCACCATTGTCCAGGTGTTCCCTTGTGTTTTAGCCAGTGTCAATAGCCTTATAACGTTTACAACAATTAAAAGTGGAAATACCTGGTTGTGATGCAGTGCCCATGTTTTTGTTTATTTAATTGTAAACATTCAGTAAGAAGCTATTATTCTTGAAAAACACTCATTTTGTTTTATTTTTAAATTGGAAGCTTTGCTACGCTTAGGTTATTTTCATATGGATGAATATAGTGATCTGCAGTCTAATTTATTCATGCAGAAACTCAAAACTTCATTGTGTGCGGCACATGTAAGCTCATATGCTCCCTTGCCGTAGATTTGAACGAATATTCTCACTGCTTCAAAATGGATCACACATACCTAGTTAAGAGACCTTGAAGCAAGACTTGTTTCTGAATTTCATCAGGCAAACTATGCATTTGCCTTGAATTTAAACCTGCTTAAAGAAGGGCAGATGTAAAAAAAAAAAAAAAAAAAAAAGAAGGGCATTTGTGGAAACTTTTCACATCATTATTAGCATAAGGGTGACATGGTTTCATTTCCATGTCCTGAATTACATGGATTGGACTTGTTTTGATGTGATCGGTGTTGCTGCTAATGTTTTTTTTTTTTAATTTTTGAAGTTGCTCTTCTAAAGCAAGAGGTAGAGAGGGAACCTTGCCTATGGGCATCAATTGGCCTAGAATTGTCTATATATTTGACTTGATAGTTTAGCTACAAGGCAGTAAAATTTTGCCAGTTGGAGCTAGAGATTTAGCTAGCTATGCAGTTAAATGTCCTGGTTGTTCTTCCAGAAGACCTGGGTTTGATTCCTAGTTCCCTCATGACAATTTACAATTTCCTATAACTCTAGTACCATGGCATCTGATGTCCTCTTCTGGCCACCACAGGAACTGCATGCAAGTGGTACAGACACTGTACAGGCAAAATACCCATACACATAAAATAAAAATTAAGGTAAAATGCCGTTTTAACAAAATATTCACAAGGATGTTTGCCTCCAATCTTGGTTATAGTCCACACAGGCAGAACTGAGTAATTTCCTGAAAGTGTTCTAGAGGGAAAAAGTAATTAACAGCAGGAAACTGACAACCATAACAGTTTGGCTTGAAGTTATGATTTAATGTTAGGCAAATAATCTTCAAAATCATTCTGAAAAGTGTATTTTCATGTCCATTAAAAAGGACCTACAATTTGTGGCATGGGCAGAAGCCGTAGGAGTATTGTTACAGAAATGTCTCAATGGTGTGGCTAGTTTATTTTCCAATTACTCATGAAAATAGATTTAGGCTTCCTACTTGAAAAGGAATATTATCTTCCATGCAAAAGGAAGACAGTTCTTCTAAATAGCAGGTACAAAGTTGGACTTTGCAAATAGGCTTCTCTCACTTAGGGTTGATGAAATTTCTAAAACTGACTTTATAAATATTGGATTTTGATGATTTCTGAAGTCAATATCCATATAGCTTGTCTTAGCCGGGGTTCTATTGCTGTGATGATACACCACAACTAAGGCAAGTCTTACAAGAGAAAGTGTTTCATTAGGGGCTTGCTTATGCTTTCAGAGGTTTTAGTCAGTTATGGTGGGGAGCGTGGAGGCCTGCATGCAGGTGCTGGACTAGTACCTGAGAGCTCCACCCGGATCCATAGGTAGAAGGAGAGAGACACGGGGCCTGACTTGGGTTTGTGAAATCTCAAAGCATACCCCCAATAACACACTCTCTCCAACAGGACGCACCTGCCTCCAGCAAAGCCTCACTCCTAATCATTGTAATCCTTTCAGACTGCTCCGTTCCCTGGTGATTATGCATTCAAACACATAGGTGTAGAGGGGGTTCTTAGAACCGCCACAGAGGTGAAGCTGTTGTTGCACTGAATTTTCAGATAAGCCAGGGACTAGTGAAGATGGAGAAGTATCGATGAGAAGAACAAACAGAACCTTAAAAACATCCACTTACACTGTACTTTGATACTCAAATTGAACTGAATCCTAAACTGTCATTGACAGGTTTCTCAGTCTTATCAGTAATGATGGTAACCCAGGGTGTCTGCAAACAGAGCAATTTTCTTCAATAGTAGTTGTGACCAATTTGCATGAATATGAAGTGTTTTCATGAAGCAAATAGATATGTATTTTTAAAATACTTTTTCATACATAAAAGTCTTGTGCTTGCTTCTGACTGACCTGTGCCTCGAGGCACCCTGCCAGGCTCAGTCATGCATGGAGAACCCTCTCTCAAGCAACAACTGGAAAGAGCACCCAGGCATTGGCTTCGCAATAGTCACAGCAACCTTACAGAGAACATTTTTACAGTGAAGACAGAATAAGTTAAGCGCCACTAGCGACATAGCTTGTTTGACCAGCTAAAGGCGCCTTGTGCGTTTCTTCCCCAGCTATCAAAGAGAAACATGTTTGGCTTGTATCAAGGGCTACATCAATAGTCAATGAATGGCTAATAGGGCTTTTCTTCCTGTGTGAGGCAGTAATTTGAAAAAAAAGTATGCTTGAGTGTCAATCTGAACAGCTCAGGCTCCACTTTGATGAAGGAATCGGAGTTGCATGGATGAGTTTATTGGAAATGCCAGACACTGAAGTGACAGATGTCCGCCCTAAAGGTTTACAATTCTAAATCCTTTGTTTGCAAAATATTTATGCTGTAATGTTTATATTAAAAGAGAACCCTGTGGATATTTAATACATTAACATTATGATTAAGGCTGCCTAAATTATGTTGAAAGCTGCTAACAATAATGGGAAGAGTTTATTTATGATTCCAATAAAATATAAAAAGAAATACTAAAAAAGGATATTCCTGAAGAGTTTAGCATATTCTTTTCTTGAATAAAAATTAGCACATGTGAAGCTAGAATCATATCTTGAGAAAGAAATGAAAGTTGACCATCAAATTAATAATGACATGCTTGGAGTTATTTTTCTTACCCAAGTGTGACTATCAAATATGGGGATTTGTATTAACATAACAACATCAATGCTTAACTCAGGAGTTTGTATCCTTTTGTTGGGAAAAGCCTCTGTATGCTTTCATAATAAGAGTCTCTATTTCAGTGCAGTCGCTTTGTAGAGGTGAGACACAGTATAATGACTAGGATTGTGAAGTGTTTAGAATATGTCTGGAAAATGGCAAGTCAGACATTGTGAATAAGGCTAAGGCCTTAGCTCATGGAGGCATAATACAGATTGCCACCAAGTTACAGATTTAACATCTGAAAATGATTTTTTTCTAACTCCATTGAAAATCATCATCCTATTTACCAGATGGATGTCAACTTTATATCAGCTTGTCCTTGGCCTTGGGTAAAATTTTTATCTTTAAGAGATGTTTGGGGGATGATTTCTGTAATGAACCTTTTATAAATATAAGAATACTTTTAGATTCAATAAAATTATTATAAGGAATGCTGTTGTAGGACTGCCAGTAGGGTTCATCAGGATAAAGCGCTTCCCTCCAAGACCTGAATTTGGTCTCAGGAACAAATTCCCACTCTCAAGTTTCCCTCTGACCTGTGAACATTTCCATTGCATCCATTTAACCCCAACACACATAGATAAACTAATAAATACATTTTTAAAGAGCGCTGTTCTCTATAACCCGTACAGACCCCTGTTGATATCAAATTGGTTTTGATATATTCACATAATCAGTCAATAATTATCAACATGTAATTGCTACTACTAAGGTCCACACTTTATTTAGATGCTATGCCTTGGTATATACTGGATATCTTTTTTATTTCCCAAGTTTCTATCCATGATAACACATCACCTTTTGTTGCCATGTCATCGTAGGCTCCTTTTGACTGTAAAGGTGCTCATGTTTTCCTTGTCTGTGATAAGTTTTAGAGTTTTGAGAAGAGCTGGCTAGCTATTTTGTTAAAGCCCAGTCCTTTAGCGTGGACATTTTTGTTGTCTTTTCCTCATGGGGAAAATTGAAATTAAATTCATGTGGAGATGCTACTATATACATATTACAACCAAAATTCAAAACAGTGACGATAATCAGAAGAGATAATCATGAAGAGAAGGTTACGGGAACTCCCACTCACTACTGGTGAAAATTAAAACTGCAGCAGCTACTTGGAAAGAAAATTTGGTGGATCTTACAAAGTGGGTGTAGTTAAACCATGTAATGTAATACTTGCATTCCTAAACAATCACTCAACTCATTTGAAAAACTCATAAACGGACACATAACAGTTTATAGGGGCTTTCTTCACTAGCATCATAAACTGGAAAGTGTCTCCTAACAGGTGAATGTATACACAAACTACAATACGTTTCTACTGTGGGATACCATAGTTATCAAACAAATAGGCTAGAAACCATCATAGGATGTGGAGGAACATGAATGCCTTTACTAGGTAAAAAAGAGCTTCTCTAAAGTGGCTTTATATTTTATGAATTCAAGTTGTATTAATTATCAAGATGGTGAGAAAGACTGATGGGTATTAAGAGGTTGAAGTGAGAGTAGAGTTAAGTAGAAGATTCATTGGGTTTTTTTTTTTTTTTTTAGGGCAGTAAAGCTATTGTATAGGGTACTGTACATGATTTATGCATTTGTCAAAATCCACACGACCTTAAAGCACAATGACTTCTAGTACATCAAAGTTAAAATCACTTAGAAGATTAGGGAATTTCAGGGTAAAATACAGAATGATGAGGGAATTTTTTTCAAATGTGTTATAGGATCGTGCTGATGTAGACAGTGGGGAAGCTGCCAGCCTGCGTAAGTTTGGGATGAGTGGAGATGGTAAGACTAAATGCAAACTCAGCAGTCAACGAGCTTTGTATTGCAATTGGAACTACTATCCTCGTGTACTAAAACAGGCTGATTATGTGGATGAATGGTGACTGGCGGGGCTGGCCGGCCAGGTCTTTGCTTGCATGTGGAAGGAGTTACAGAGAAGCAAAGGGAGAAACCCAGAATGATCCATTTGCTCATGGAGAATTGTAGACATCAAGTATGAAATCAGATTTAACGCAGCATATGTACATATACGAAGAATGGTGGAAAGAATAAGGAAATAGACACCCCAATTAAGTTCGTTCTATATATTGAGTCTATTAAACTTCTTCATCCTGTGCATTTTTACAAAAAGAGCTTCCTTTTTGTATGTTTGCATTTAAACTCTTGGTTCTGTCCTATGTTTTATTCCTTTCCCTGTGCCACACTATCTTGGGTCTTCAAAATAAATACTGAAATTGTTTTGTTACCTGTTATCATTCTTATGTCTATGCAGGTAAATTTTTAGAGTTTGTGCACATTGGTAAAATCACTCATTAGTCAGGATTCCTTCTCAGTTGCTACACTTGGCTTTCAATATTTGTTTTTATTCCAACAATTCAAATCCACTTTCTAAAATTGGCTTTCAAGATGGGGTATTCATCTTCAAAATGTTTGAGTTATTACCGAACTATTGAAAAAATATTATTCATCCTCCCAAGGTGTTTTCTTTAATGTCCATTATTTATTTTAATGTATCAAGTTAAATACTTAAATATTGAAATCCTTTTGTTCTTAAATAATCACTATAGTACATCAGCGGTTCTCAACCTTGCTAAGCTGTGACCTTTTAACAGTTTCTCATCTCATTGCTACTTCGTAACTGTAATTTTGCTACTGTCCTGAATCATAATGTAACTATCTGATATGCAGGATCTCTGATTTAAAAAAAACTCTGAAAAGGTCATTTGACCCTCCTAAAGGGGTCACGACACACATGTTGAGAACCCATCCATTACTTAGTGAATGGCCACAACACCTGTACCCAAGACGGCTGGTTTAGTTAAGTTATGGAACTAGTAAGATCTTAAAATGGTTAAGAATTTAAAATTATTCAATAAATATTACTTATTCTTGTATTTAACTCATTTCATTATTAAAAAACACTTAAAGGGTATTTAACCTGACATAATAGCCTGCTCAAGATGTCATTTCTGGAACTATTGTTTAATTTCATATGCTTTTTTAAAGCATCTTACAACATTAGATAAAGGCCCCAATGCCATGAAATTGCTTTTAATTCCACCCACAGATACATTAAACATTTGTACTGTTAAACTTAATGGATTATGAGAAAGTATTAAATTGTTATTAAAAGCACAACTCAGATTATGTAAACATTTTAAAATATGTTAGGACTATGGGTGTTGAGAACTTCTGATTGATTTAGCCTTGCTTGGTAATTTGAATTTGTGGACTAGAGAAACTATAGACGTGATCTGTGTAATGCTAAGGTTTTCACTCTAGGTCACAATCCCTGGTGAGATGGCTCAAAGGAAAGGAAAATTCACATATGTTGTTCATCAAATCCTTCTGTTTTAGAAGGGAATCCCAACATAGTCTAGTCAGAGTAATTACTGGAAATAACCATGTGAGTGGGTGGAGGGTTAGTGTAAAACTGCTCAGTTGTTAATGTTTGAAACAGACCAATATTAGTACTTGTTATAGAGAACCAAATCAATAAATGGCACTTACAACATATTGATAGGGCCTTACAATGTCTAAATAATATCAATTCATATTGTAACAAATATTTTCTTTTTTGTAAGATGAAAAAAGAAATTTCTAACCAAAACTTTTATAGGATTGGGTTAAAATTTTACTAATAGAGGGAATGTAAAAATGTTTAAAACTTAACATATTTTGTTAATTTATTTGCATATTAAATCACATTAAAATACATACTTGTGGGGCTGGAAATACAGCTCAGCCGTTAAGTGTACCTGTATTGCAGTGGACCCAGTTTCAGTTCTCAGGGCCTATGTAGTGATTCACAAACCGTTTTTATTTCTAGCTCTAGGGACTCTGACTCCTTCTGGCCTTTGCAGGTACCAGGCATGTGTATGCTGTACACATATTATTTATTGCATGTACTCACACATGCCAAAAATGAAAATAAATACATATTCAAAAATACATAACTATTAATATGAAATTATATTCCTATATTTAATATAACTTAGAAAGAAACTTATCTCTTCTAAACAACATCTAAAATGAATCATGATATAAGCATAGTTACTCAGTTACACATCTATCATTACTAAAAGTTTGACAACCCGTATACTTGAAGCAAATAAATGACGTTCTAATTTTATGACTGTGAAATCATTTAAACCGTTTTAACTATTCATATTACAGCCACATTTTAAATTTCTTCTTCGTGTGCCAGGCAGTCTGTTTGGTGCTATAAACACAAGTAGAAATGCTTGAGGGAGTTGTGTGAGGTGGTGGGACAATTTAAAAAGATATTAAAAGCTCTGTATTAGCAACAATAACAGAGGTAAGCATAAAGCCACCGCAAGAACCAAGAGCCCTTCCTCTTTTGGGGTGTAATTGAACAATACTAGGATGGAGGGAGGGAAATGGGGATCAGGGAAGTTGAAACCTCTAAAGGGGTTAGATGACACCCCAGCTTTGAGGCTAGTTCCAGGCACTCCAACTGTTATCCAGTATTGGGTGACACATAGATAGCATTCTCTCTAGGAAGGACAATTCCACACTCAGCACGGATTTTTTTCTAGACTGTCTATCACATCCAGGGACATGGAGCCCAAAGAGAGAGGGTCCTGTGTTATTGGCATAAGAGTAGTTAAACAAATCGATTAAACAGAATAGAAAAGACAGAAATAGAGCCACACTCAGATGGTCAATTAATGTTTGGCAAGTTAACAAGTAACTTCAATAAAGAAAGGAGAAAAATCTTTTCAATCAGTCGTGTTGGCATTGCTTATATCCATATGGAAAAGGCAACCTCGATCCCATCGCATGCTGTCTATTAAAATTAATCTTAGATGAATCGTAAACCTAAACATAAAAGCATCTAGTAGAAAGAAAAGACTGTCCTCACGACCTTGAAAGCACAAAGGCTTCCTAGGATGTAGAATTACCAAGCATTACAGGGAAAAGTGGTAAACTGGATTTTATTAAAATTGAATACTTTTGTTCATTAGGAGACCCAATTAAGAAATGAACAGGCAAGCCACACATTGAGATAAAACGTTCATAATACACATACTTGTCAAGGGACTTGTATCTATAATGTATAAACAAACTGCTAGAATCTAGATGTTTAAAGATAAAATGGCTATTTTTAAATATAAGCAGGTAAAATATTAAAGATAAACTTAATCAAAAAACTTGCAAATGCATAATAATTACACATAAAAATATTCAATATTACTGATCATCTAAGAATTTTGAGATAAATCCAAAAGAACCAGTGTAAAAATATTAAATTCTCTAAAATTAAAAAGACTGACAGCCCCAAACACTGGCAGGCGTGTGAGCCAACTGAGGTTTTATAAACTGGCTATGTGAGTACAAAATGGTGTGGACAATCCTGCAGACATGTGAATCAGCGGTTCCACCCCCAGACTGAAAAGAAGAGGGGGCCTATGTTGACAGGAGGTTTGTATAGAAACTTGCATCAAAGCATTCTTGAGGTGAATCTAAAACCAAACGATCTGTATTAGAACTTTTCTACTGCTGCAATAACAGCACGAACAAGGCAACTTATGGAAGGAAGAGATACTTTGGGTCTCCAGGTCTGGAGAGTTAGACTCCTTGATGGTGACAAAGGCATGCTGGCAGCAAGAGGATGAGGGCTTGTATCTTGAATCGCAAGCATGAAACATGATAATTAACTCAAAATGGTGAGTCTTTAAACTCTTAAAGCCCACCTTCACTGACATACTTCCTTCAGCAAAGCCATACCTTCTAAAATTACCAAACAGTACCACTAATTAGGGACCAGGTAATACAACATCAGAGCATACTGGGGACATTCTCATCCAAATCACCACAGAGCATCAACTAGAGAATGAATGGATTCCTTGAGATATGGTCATAGAACCAAATGAATTAGCTGTCAACACCAACACACACCACAAAGAAGAATCTCAAAACAAGCTTAGAATTTAGGTACAAAAGGCCTGTATGCTATATAATTTAATGTACATAAAAGTCCTAGAGAGAGCAAAAATTCTGGTTTTTATGTTATGTGGGTGATTTCTCTTTGGTAGGCATCAGTAGACTAGGAAAAGCTCTAAAAGAATATTCTGGAGGCATCTGTACCTTGATTGTGAATATATGTTACAAATACAGCATTCACAGAAATGAACTGAATGTTTAAGATCTATTTATTGCACTGTATATAACTGGCACTTTAATTTATATATATATATATATATATATATATATATATATATATATACAATCGAAGGCTTTGATTCTTCATGTTGTGTTTGTGTGTGTATGTGTTTGTATGATGTATGTAAACATTTGCATACCATATTAAATAAGCTGCTTCATATACTGTGGAATATATTATGATGTTTCTTTATTAATGCTTCTATATATCTTTGTTTTTTAATATCAAATTTAGTCAGTTTGCAGGTTCTGGTCATTGCCATTTCCCCACCATTGTGCTTACTAAGCCAGACATCATATTGTTGTTCTACCAAATATCTGTGGTATGAACTGTTCTTCTGTTTATTCATATTATTGATTGGCTTTTGTTGCTGTTTGAGGCAGATTCTCAGTATGTAGTTTAGACTGGAATCAAACTTGCAATCCTCCTGCCTCTTCCTCCTGACTGAACCACTGTGCCCAGTTAGTTGTTTCCTCTGAGTATTCTTAGTAATACTCACTTTACTCAAACCCTCCCATGGCTCTCACCGTCCACATGCTCATACCTCATGTCATTTGATGACGTTTAAAATAAAGGTAATTTTGAGACATTCTAGACATTAAGTTTTATGGTTATAATCATGGGCAGTGTTTGTTATAGCCCCCTGAAGTGAGGGCAGTTATTTACCTTGACTATATGGATGAGACACTAATGGATTCATTGGACAGCTCACTCAAACATGAATAATGGGGAAGTGACAGAGCCAGGACTAGGACATCTATTGTCTGATTCCTCGGGATGTGCACTTTTGTTTCCACCATTAAGAGTCAGCTCCAGCCACCCTTCCCTAGACTTAGCACATAGCCAGCCCTGGGCACCTGCCTCCACAAACCGGCATCTGTATGTTCCCTGTCGTTACAGTCCCCTGTTCCAGTGCCCCATGAAAGTCTCCAGCTCCCTCTGACCTTGCAGATTGTTCGCTATTCCATTCCTGCTCTAGTGCCATGTGTCCCAGCCTCCTCAAGAGTCACTCACTCACAGCTTTGGTCAGCTGCCACATGCTCGACATAGTCCATTTTTGCAGCTGTCATTTTTTAAAATGATGTGGTTGTATATTCTACCTTGCTTGTTGCAGTGCTGATAGAACAAAGCTGCCTTCCCAATAGTGTCCCCAGAGGAGCTTCAGAGCAATTATTGGTTAGCTTAATCAATGCTTATCTTTCAAACCAGCATCAGTTTTCCTCTGCCTAATTTTGCTCCCACTGTAAACAGTCTGTCGTCGGGTAATCAGATGGTTTCAAGTTCAACTAAAAACTGAAATATATATAAAAAAATCTTTGCAGGGTTATCTTGCTTTGCAGGCTCAGTAACATTCTGAGGTCACTCCTTAACCATGCCGTAGAATGCTGAATTTTTTAGAGCTTAAAGTGACTGGCTAAGATATTAAGCTGCTCTGCCAGCTGTTGAGGAAACGGATTGCTCCCAGCATATAAATAAGTACTGTTATGTCTCTATAAAATTCAAGACCTTGAATGGCATATCTGATTAGACTAAAATGAAAAAGAAAGAATTGTCATAAACAAGAAGCTGAGATTAAAAAGATGAATTTAGTAACTACCTATGGTGTGTTAAAATAGTCTTTCCATCAGTGAAGGTAGACATTCAATAAAATAGTTGCAATCTTAAAGGTACTAAAACAGGCCCGGGTGCTGTTTAATCACACTCGTGGTAATTGCTCCCTTTTGTGGATTTATTGCAAAGGAGAGACATTTGAATGCCAGTATCACAATTAATTTTTAGCCAGTAGTATTAGAGCAGCATTTTTAGTGTCTACTTGTATGATAATTATTAAGATAAAATTCCTGTGCTTCTGGTCATATGAATTTTACCTAAAAGTATCAGGAATGAACAGTGACAACTCATACAAATGCCCATGTGTAACAAGGACTCTTACATTCCCATTGTAAACAACCACAGTGGTATGTTTGTCAGTGGTTGGTTCCTTGGTCTCCGCTGTTCTTATGCACAGGCTTACTTACCTTGTTTATGATGTTATCTTCTAGTTGTAAATGTGCAGCTTTTTTTTTTTACTGAAATTATAACTGTTTTAGTTACTGTCCTATTGTTATGAAGAGATACTATGATCAAGGAAACTTATAAAAAAAGCATTTAATTAGAGGCTTGCTTAAAGTTTCAGAGGATTATTCCATGGACGTAAGGCAGAAATCATGACAACAGGCAGGATGGCACAGGAACAATAGCATGTATACTAATCCACAAACAGGAAGGAGAGAAAGGAAGGGGAGGAAGAAGGTGGGGAGAGAGACAGGAAAAAGAGAGAGAGCAGAGAGTTCAACAGCTAGCCAGACTGGGCCTGGCATAGGCTTTTGAAATCCTAAAGACCCCCATTGACAAACCTCCTTCAACAAGGCCACCCCTCCTAATCCTTCTCCAAAACAGTTTTCCTAACTGGGATCAAGTAGTTGCATATTTGATCCTGGGGCACACTCATTCATAACATCACAAAACAATGATGTAAATTGAACCTAGACCCAGTAAATGAAAAAGTTGAACACTCAAACTAAGCACTGAGAGAAAATAACAAAAGTTTTGAAAAAACTACGTTGTTATCAAACCTACTAACATTTCCTGAATGTTGAACTTGGCCCCCTAGCTTTGTGTTAGACCCTGAAGGCTACATAAGCACACAGTGGAAACACAGGAGAACTCATCCCATGAACTCATTAAGATGATAAAAGTTGTAGTGCATGAGGAAGAGCATTGACTGAGGTCTTAGAACTTCCAGGAATTACTTCTCAGGTATTGTGCAAAAGGATCAAAATTAAACAATAAAAACTCAGTTCATTCATCTGAGATAAATGCCACCCACAGAAGGAGAAAATGAGAGACAAGAACTAATAAACTCTGGTAAAGTTCTTGAATTAACCGGGAAAGAATAGGCTTGCAAAGCCCTTGGAGCACACCACTCAATCTTGCTCTCATACTTCTGGTCTGCTACAGCAGGATTCACCTGGATCCCAAGGCATGAAAGGAACTATCTGTGTGGTGGCTCTTGACAGTATCCACCGCAGAAGAGTCAGGAAGAGCTGCAGGTAGCACTAGGCATGGAGCCAGACCACCAAGGAAGACGCAGGCATGGTGCCGACACACTGGCTTTTCACATGCCTCTCGGTCTGCTCTGTGAATCATGTGGTCTGTATATGCCAATGAGAAACCCTTTGGCAAAATCTATGTTGCTAGATCAACAGCTATGGTCACCACGGGAGATTCGCTCAGTAAAAGGAGAAGGCCTGAGGCTCTTCACTTATTTTTTAGTAAGAATTGTTTATATGGGCTCACATATACCTATCCAGATGTACATTCATTGAAAGGCATATCCCACCATATGCCATATGAGTTTTGATGTGCCCTTCAAATCCTGGTGGGTTAACTGCCATCGTCTCCTCTTCATGGTGATGCTCTGAGCTCGACTGGGTGCAGATTTCATCCCTGGAAACATGTGCCTCACACACATCACATCCTGCTTAGCTGTTCACCTTGGGCCCACTGTCTTCCCCGTGTTTCTTTGGTCTTGGTGTTTCTGTACCCCTGACCTAGGTGAATTTTTAAGGCGCTTCCTTGCTGAACAGCCTACAATCCACTCAGCAACTTATTATGGACTGAACTGTATTTCCACAACATTCTATTTTTAATTAATTATTTGTTTATTAATTACAGTTTATTCACTTTGTATCTCAGCTGTAGCCCCCTCTCTCATCCCCTTCCAATCCCACACTCCCTCCGTCCTCTCCTCCCATGCCTCTCTCCAACTCCATTGATAGGGGAGATTTCCTCCCCTTCCCTCTGACCTTGGCCTATCAGGTCTCATCAGGAATGGGTCCATTGTCTTCCTCTGTGACCTGGTACAGCTGCATTCCCCCGAAGGGGGTGATCAAAGAGCCAGCCACTGAATTCATGTCAGAGACAGTCCCTGGTCCTATTACTAGGGTACCCACTTGGAAACTGAGCTGACATGGGCTACATCTGTGCAGGGATTCTAGCTTATCTCCATGCATGGTCCTTTGTTAGAGTATTAGTTTCAGAAAATACCTCTTTGCACAGAATTTTTGTTTCTGTTGCTCTCCTTGTGGAGCTCCTGTCCCCTCTGGGTCTTTCTATTTCCCCGTTCTTAAGATTCCCTGCACTCTGCCCAAAGTTTGGCTGAGTCTCCGCTTTGTTACCCAGCTGGGTAGTCTTTCAGAGGCCCTCTGTGGTAGGCTCCTGTCCTGCTCCCTGTTTTCTCCCTCTTCTGATGTCCATCCCATTTGCCTTTCTGAGTGACGCTTGATCCTCTTCCCCAGGGCCCTCCTTCTTGCCTAGCTTCTTTAGGTGACAGATGTCAGTATATTCTTATCTGATGAGATCTTGGGAGGAAGTGATTAGGTTCAGGTGGAGTCTATCGTAAGGGTAAAGATTAATATTCTCAGAGTTTTCTGATTATTTCTTCCGCATGAGTAAACAATTATAATGCAGCTACCTGGAAGCCCAAAAAAGGGCTTTTCCTAGGATCATATCTTTGATTTCCCAACATCTGCAATTATGAAAAATGAATTTGTTGTTCTAGCCACACATTCTGTGGTATTTTGCTATAGTAATACAAGCGTACTAGCCCCAGAAGCAACGTATAAGTGAGAAAACAAGACTCGGAATGTAAGTACTTTGTTTTAGAATCTAACTTTGTCTGATTCTCCATGTCCTAAAAAGTACTTGCTCTTGTATTAGTTCACTAAAAAGTGCATCTTTTCACTTCATTGATCAACTAACATCCTATTTCTCAAGTTGAAATAAGGCTTCAGTTATCCATCTTCCTTTTGTTGATCAACTAACATCCTATTTCTCAAGTTGAAATAAGGCTTCAGTTATCCATCTTCCTTCTGGATAGGGTGATCAAAGGCTACCACCTTAATGGTGGCATGCATCCTATATTTAGAGTATTCTTGTATTTTCGGTACATCTCTAAAATTTATCTTTCTTACATGTGTAAATGGATTTGTAGAAGGACATATAGCTACAACTCTTTCAGTAGGCTGTAGAACTTAACCTACCAATTCTCTGACATGACACCCCCAACTGCATACTAGACACAAAAGGATTTTAGTAAGTAATATAGATTATCATGTAACATTTCCATCAGGGATGGACCTCGTATATGCTATGGTCTCATAAAATTAATGTGATAAACTACTTATTCCGTAGTGTTTTTACTATACTTTTATATGCTTAGAAACATGAACATTTCAGCATTGCCTTTACTATCTGATACAGTAATTATATCTATATATGAATCCATACAGCAATAGGCACATGTTTATGTAGATGATAATTTCACCTACCATAGCCTATAGTGGGACATCTTATACTTTTTCTAGTTCTGATCCCATCTTTCCTTATAACTTTTCTCATGGCTCCAATTATACAGGTAGAGAAACAAGTCCAATATTTACTGATAATAAAGCATAATGAACTTTGTTTAAAAATAATCCTTTGATATACAAACAATATTACTATTCATTAAAGATTAAACAAAATTTGCATTCTAATGAGATGGATGTGTTTATTTTTACATAAAGAATTAAATCCTTGATGATTGCTTGACACTGGAGAATTGTCAACAAAGCCTTTTTTTACTACTTTTCTGTGTTGACAGATATCCTAATTATTTTAGTCTTTGGAATTTTCATGCGTGTATACAGTATATTATGGTTGTGTTCAACCCCATCTCCCCTTGCCAATTCTCTCCTCCCACCGCCTCCTGACCAGCGTCAAGTCTCACTATCCATCAGTGAGATAAAACATTAGAGCTTGAATGAGACAGCATTTCACATGTTACAGGGACTTTGCTGGAAATGTGACTGACACCACGTGGAGAGGATTTGTAGAAAAGAGGCCATTGGGTACCACTAGAGAGAGTGAAAATTGGTAAAGCCATTAGGAAAAATCTATGGAGTTTCTCAAATGAATGAAAGTAGATGAACTGGGCTCATAGGGGCTCACAGAGGCTAAAGCAATGATCATGGAGCCTGCATGGGGCTGAGCTAGGTTCTCTGCATGTGTGTTATGGTTGCATAGCTTAATGTTCTTGTGGGACTCCTAGCATTGGGGGTCGGGTTTGTGTCTGAATCTTTCGCTTTAATATGAGGGTTTGTGCTACTCTTATTGTAAGTTGTTATGCTGTATTTGGTTGACATCCTTAGAAGATCTGTTCTTTTCTGAAGAGAAACAGAGGAGTGTATATGGGAGAGAGGAGAGGTGGGGGGAGGGGAGAAGAGAAGAAAGGGGAAACTGTGGTCACAATATAATGTATGAATGAGAGAGGAAAAATAAATAGATAAAAAAAATTGGCTGTATCACATGATCCAAAATCCTCCTGCACATGAACTCACCGAGTGTGTGGTGTGTGTGTGTGTGTGTGTGGGTGGGTGTGTGTGTGTGTGCGCACATGCACATGTGCTCTGTGTGGGCTTACATGTGTATGTGATGGTCAGAGGTCAAGGTCCAGACATTCCAGCGTCTATCGCTGAACCTTCAGCTTGTTGGTTTACCTGTCGTAGCTGATGGACAAACTCTGGGATCTTTGCCTCCACCCTCAGCGTTGCAGTTACAGATGGGGCCACCACGCATGCCTCCTGGTGTCTAATGAGTCACTGCCCCAGTCCCAATATTGCTTCCTAAAAAAAAAACTTTGTTAGGTCAGAATTTTACCAAATAATATAAGACATAAGAAAAAAACATTCTGTTTTCCATAATGAAATCATTATGTTTCTGTGAGACCAGGAAACTCTGAATGCACAGCAAAACCACTGCAATTCACAGCACATAGTGATCTCGAATCTAGTCAAGATGTCTCAGAAGCCTCCATTCGGATGGGTGGCCTGACAGCATGCATAGTACAAAGCACCCCTGCTGTCGGTTTAAAGCCAAGGTTGCCAGGACGCTCGGAGGTGAGCATAGAATCGCCACAGACCGCTGGCTGTAAATTGGCTTTTGGTCATTATGCATTCAGGAGCTGCTGCCTAATTATTTTAGACCCTATATTCAGGTTCACATCCCCAATGTGGTTGCCACACAGAAAATAAGAAGCTGATATCTTTGAGTAAACCTGACATTCATACACATATACACACACAAACACACACACTAGTCACCAAGTTAACACATTCTTTATATAGTATCTCCACGTTCAAAACTCGTGACTATATTTCACTGCGACAACTTGTTGCCACGTTTTGGTGAAATTGAGGTAAATGAGTTAGAAAACAGAAATTAAACTGTGGTTTTCATTTTCCAATAAGCTACCTTGAATGCTTTCTCCAAAACAGAAGCAGCTTCTGAAAGGACTCAAAACAAAGGACAGCTGCTTTGGAGAATTGTGGCACACCAGTTCCATGGGCAGGGGCCACCTTCACCCACGGGGCCAGCTGCTCAGAACCATGGCTGCTGGTTCAGATCTGAACATCCTGTGGGATTTCTGTATCTGGGTCTTCGTTTATTATGCCCCTAGGGTCAGAGATTATTTTCCCAAGGATTATAAGAACTCACTTTCTATTTTTAAAATTCGTCTTTTGTGGAATGGATCAGTTAAAGTGTAGTGTTATGTAAAAACTCTGGCTATTTTATTTTCCCAGGTGTGCTGGTTAGTTTCTGTGAACATGACACAAGCCTAGACGTATCTGGGAAGAGGGGATCTAAACTTAGAAAATGCCTTTAGAAGATTCCCCTGTAGCAGCGAGTCTGTCTGAGGGGGATTTTCTTTATTAGTGATGAGTGTGGGAAGGCACAGCCCCCTGTGGGTGCTGCCACTCCTACGTTGGTGGTTCTGAGTGGCATAAGGAATCAGGCTGAGCAAGCTGTGGGGAGTGAGCTAGTGAGCAGTCCCTTTGTGGCTTCTGCTTCCGGCTCCTGCATTGACTTCCCGCCCCGATTTCCTCTCAGAGACCTAGTGTGACCTGCAAGTTGTAAGTTTCAGTAAACCTCTCCTCCCTTTGCTGCTTCTGGTCATAGCAATAGAAACCCTGAGTAAGAACCCAAGCCAAAACACAAACTGAATATAAATCATGTCAGTTATTTTCATGTTACATCATCAGCTGTACTGCAACCCATCATCTCCTGGTGTGAGCTTGAGGCAGCTTGTACTCATCCTGAAAACAGAGCTGTGGCTGTGCTGATATACACAGTGGAGGCAGCAGACATGGCATGAGTCCTCAATCATATGTGATTAATATGATGTGTGGCCCAAGCCAGTTTATTCTTGCAAATCACACCTTTCGAAAGAAGAATTAACCAAACAATTTTTATGCTTATGAGCAGAAGTGAAGTTTATGCTGTTAAGACTTCTTTTGGTAGACCTTGGATTGCATATACAGTGAGCTGTGGCACAAACAGAATTTACCTCCTTACAGTAAGGCAGGCACTTAGTGACAGACAAGTGCTCTGTCTCAGAAACGCATTCTCAACTTTGTTTTTGGCTATTTGTCAAAATGAGGTTCCTCTTTTAAAGTCTTCAGCATATGGCGTTTCTTCTGTTCATTTCTTTATAGGAAACGGTGTTTCTGTCATTGAAAACTGATTTTCTTTCCAGTGGACATGAAGTCTTATACGGACAATTCTGAGACAAAGGACAGCTCCTCAGCTGCAGCTGACCTCACCCCTCCCAGCTTAAGTGAGAGTACAAAGTCTATTAGGGAATGTGACAACAGAAGGGAAATCTGTCTGGAGGGAAATAACACAGCTAAGAACACAGTGACAAATAATACAAATAAAGGCACAGCCTAAACTCAGGACTACCTGAGAGAACATGGCGTTATTCAAAATAAAAGATAAAAAAATTGACTCAGGGGCACAGCACCCTGTGGTCCTCCAGCCACAGAAGCTTTGCCTGCTCTTGGTATGCAATGTTGACTTGAGAAGGAGAGGAAGGCTTCCAGAAGATTAGAGGATAATTTGACTAGGACACACAGAAGGGGATGTTGGTGTTCAGTTATAGCCCAGAGCAGGGGAGAGGGTTGGATCCATGGAAGAATGTGAGAAAATTGTTGCTTATAATGATGAGGACCCAGAAAACTCAGTTAGAAGCAGCAGGGATTGATAATGAGTTTATGTTTGACATCGTGAACCAGTAACACCATAGTCTGGTTATGTGCACTAAACAGGACTCCTTTCAAGACAGAAATCTGTGCTGGAGATAGAAGACATTGTCTGGTCTCAGGTGGGAGTAGGAACTAATGAAAGCACAACAGATGCCATCTGGATGAAGAGAAGAAAGTGGAACTACAGCCAATAGATGGGGAGAAGCAGTAGAAAGGACGGGGAGGGGAGAAGCAGAAGAGAGTCTAAGAAGTGCTAGTGGGGGAGTCCAGAAATCAGCTGGTGCGGGGCCCAGGGATTTCAGAGAGCCTGAGCTGGCACCATGGGGCCCATCATGGGATTTTCCAATTGGAATAATTTTCTTTGAAAGATGTTCCCTTTGAAGTACTGTGGGAAGAAAGGAATGAAGCCAGCAGAATGTTTACCACAGAAGTATCTAGAGCAAGGGCTAGGCCTTGGTGAGTTCCACCCAAAGTAGCCTCTGGAGAAAGCATGCGCTATGGGTGTTGGGAACATGTTGGCTCCCGTTGAGTCTTGCAGTGTGGAAATCTGAGCCTAAACTCCCAGTGGTTTTGATTTCTCAAAGGAAATCTATGTTCTATTTTTATTTTTTAATGTGAAATTTGCATATGCTAAACTCTTGACTCAAATTCTTTAAAACCTAGCTCAAATGAAATCAAACTATAGCTTTAGGTGAGCATAGCCTGGGGCTGTAGCTTGCTGCTGTGCCTTGACTGCGGTTTCAACGGTTCTCACTGAAGGGAATAGTCCCAGGGCACTGTGCGGTTTTCTCCACCGTCAGCTTACTGACAGGGAATTTAGACATGGGAGGATTATGTTTAGGTAGGAGTAAATGCTTAGCTCGAAGCTAATATTCTTACAATAGTACAACAGCCATGTAAAATAAATACTGGTTAAAAGAATGCTTGTAAGTTAATATTTGAAACATTTCCATTCAAAATGGTTATTGTTCTTGTTTCCCTGTCATTTTGGGATCCTCTTTACCCATTAGTGTGATTTCTTTCAGACCACTGGTAACTGACCCATGGTTGTAGAGCGGAGATCAATGTGCAACATTGAAAATCAGCCCTGATTAGAACTTCAAAACGGACACTGCCAGGACATCTTATTAGTCCTTTGCAAGGCGCTTTTTTAATTGCCTGACTTCTTCACTTGTATTACTGAAGTCCAGGCCTGGACTTTGCCCAAGACACAAGCTCATTGAGAAGAGAAGTGGAGAGAAAGAATATGACTACAACTGTTTTCAGTCAGGGTTCTCTGTAACTCTGCTTTCTAGGACCCATTTTCTTTGATATCTCAGTAGCCACATTATTCTAAAGACATTTGTTCACCCAGACTCGAGAAATTACAATTTGTTTAACACTAGACATACAGACTGCTTAATTACTGAAAGCGAGTTCTGAGAGAGTGGAGAGCAAAGGCCTTCTGAGAACTTGTGTCTTCCTCCTCTTCAGATGCAAGCGTCACGTCAGGACTTCTGTCTTCATTATACTCATCATTGTGCATTCACTGGTGAGAAAACTGGGCCACAAAGCAGTTGAGAGGCCAGTACGTGGCCCCATCCTCAAGTGTGTTTCACCGTCTGACTCCAGCACCTGCATCTAGAGGCATCTTGGTCAAATTAAATTCTAGGGACTTTTGTACTGAGCCTCTGAAGCAAAGTGTGTATTTTCTTCCTGAAGTAACCTTGGGCTTTCTTGAGCTGCAGCCTGTGTTTACAGCCAGGGCTTACACTTCTTTAGAAATTGCAGAAGAAATTCTTTGAATTCAATCCCAGTGATTTCCAAAGAGATGTGAATTTTAATTGTGAATGATAAGGCCCATTTCACTTCTTATATTCCTCTCCTTTTGAAGTCATTTTGTTAAGTTGCCATTTTTTCCTTGGCCTTGACCATGTGCAAAATGCTAGGAAGAGACCTCACATGTGCCTCAGATTCTTTGCCCATTATCACTTCAGAGTGCCTACAGGTGGTGCTATTCAGGGTCTATGCAATGGAAGGTGGACTCCTCAGATTATAAATTACTAACCCATCCTTTTCTAGAGTGATCCAAAGGATGCTGACGGTTGTGTCAGGCATAGATTCCAAGGAAGAGCATTGGTCAGTCCTTTATTTATTTACTTTTTTCTCCAGAGGCTTACATGTGTCTCTGTTCTTTGCCAAAATTCAAAGGGACATCCCCAGGTTTTGTCTTTTAACTATATATATGTACACATTTCACTGCACAGATATACATATTTAAATATATAAGTGTATTCACAACCCACCAATGTAATCTCTACATCTCTTTACATAGATATTAATGAGACAATAAATATGAACAGACTTTACAGGTATACACCTTCATAAAACTATTTTTGAAGAAAAAATATGCTCCTCTGTAGCCACCCAACACGGGCTTAACATCTGTTTCGAAGTGCGTCGGAAATCCAGCAACTCAATGTCAATTGAGTGGCTTCACGGTATGCTGGCTTGATTATGGCTCTCACTGGGGGAGGAGAGCTTTCCGATGCCATCCAAACCTCCGGAGTGCTATTCAAAGCAGCTGGTATTCTATATATTACATAATTATGAAGCACACAGTGTAGTTTAAAATACTTAAGAGGCACTGGGGGCCCACTTCTCAAAATATTTACAGCCTTTTATTCGTCTAAAAACAATAATTTGCATGCCTAAAATGACTTGTGTACCTTTGCCTTGCAAATTTCCTTTGGCCTCTTTTATTCTGGTAAATCCTGCCCTGAGAACAGCAGTGTTTAGCAGGGAGTAAGCCACAGGGAGATGTGGTTGGCAAGTTAGAAAGGCTTATTCATTCTTTCCAAATTTTGAGTATCTGGGGGACATGAGAAGAGTTATAAAAGGGGAAGGTCTGGCCTGAGGGTGGAGTTGAGGGTAGATTTCTTGCTTCATATTTGGGTCTGAATTGATAATTTTAAGATGACCAAGAGAGCAAGGGATCCCCTGTGAGAAACAAGCCTAGCAGTGAGCACATACCAGACTACATCCAAAGGTGGCTGGGTGCCTAGCCAGCGGGCCAATTGCTGGCATGGTTACTGATTTAGAAGAACATGATGGGATGGGATCGTGTATCAGTACCTACAGTGAGGCAGCGAGGTAAGATCTCAGGGCTCGGTATAGAACTATGACCTTCTCCTGGATCAGTGAACCCAATGTGCAGGACACTGCTTCACCTATGCCCTCATCTACATTCACCATATGACTCATAAGCCATTCACCTGAGAAGCATACATTGTACCTTCTGGGCATGGATGCTGTATGGGCCAATGAGAGTCTGAAGATAAAATAGCTCTTTAGAGACTAAAGGAAGGAGAAGAGAGGCATAAGTGTAGTGAGTGTGCCCACACGTCTGCCACATGGCACTTACAGCGTGTCAGTGGCACAACCCTATATGGCAAATGTCCAGGAGTCAGCCCAGCCTGCTTATTTATGCTTTTATGAAAACTCAATAAGAAGGGATATCATTGTGTAGCACAGGCTGGCCTTGAGCTCCTAGGCTCAAGTGTCCACATGGTCCCCTCATGCAATCAACAGCTGTGGTAAACTTGAGGTGAGTGATGCATAATGCTGTGTGCATAAGACAGGAGGTTTTTTTCCTGGGACTCCATGCTTTCTGCAGGAAAGAATGTCCTCTGAAATGGCAATCAAAAGTAGGATGTGGTAAATAAGTGAATCAGGGATGGTCCTTTATCATCAGCATCAGTACTCCATCACTTGAAGGTCAGAAGGTAGATTCATGGCAGCCTCTCCACCAGCTTGTGAGGAACATACTGGGACATGTAGGGCATGAGGATATCACAAAGCAGGAAGAATTTTCCAGGGCCATTGCCACCTACAGGCTTCATCTCTCATTGAAGGTTGCACAGGAATAGGGAAGACCCAGGAAGGGAAGGTTCAATGTACATGAAGGAGAAATAGCAATCAGGTGGTGCCTGAGGCAGCCATGGCAGGAAAGCTGCTCTAGGAAAGGCCTGGAAGTGGGAGAGGAGTGGGAGGATTTGCACAGAGAGAGCGAGGAGACATGTGCAAAGGTTTTGTTCATGTAATGACTACATGTTTTGACAGAGAATTCAAGCTTCCCCGGGATGCTTGACTTCTTTCTAGTGGCAAGTGTCAGTCAGGGATAAAGCCTGGGTCTTTATGAGTTATTAAAAACACCAAATGGCATGAGGCTGGTGGTCTCATTCCAGTCACACAGGCCACCTTCCAGGACCCAGCTGAGGGCTGGAAATGCTGGGACAGAGTCACATGACTTAGCCCAGAAATAGCACCTGATAGAACATTCTATCCCACACTGAAAGACAGGATTTAGACAGTGAGTAGATGAATAGTAGACTGAAAACTAGTAAGATCCTATGGAGTTAAGGATTAGTAATCACTTCTTGTTTACACAATGAGGATGGCACAAATGATATTAAAAGAGGAACAAGTGAATGGATTAGATTATAGATTAAGCTTCTTTCTAGGGAACTTTCCAGAAGCCTGTGCCTACTCTAGGGCGTGTATGGCTGTTTCCCTCTTATTGTCCTTCTACCTTCTCTTTTTTTTTTTTCAATGCAGTTTATTCAAGAACATTGAACAATCATTGGACCCAGGGGAAAGCCAGCCCACAGCTTAAATAGCCTCTGGGTAGCCAACCCAGGCGTGCCACGTGTGCAATGCAGATAGGTCCACATACATGGAAGCAAGCCAGATCCTCAGCCTTAGCCAAATGTGGAGTTGTTCATGACAGAGAGCACTCACCATCGGGAAGGTGGAAGGCGGAAGGCGGAAACCAGCTCCATCTTTAAGGCACAGCATTCCGCAGCTCTCTACAGTTCCCCCTTTTTGTTTTAGACGCATCAGGCAAGAGTAGAGGTCTGATCTCTGATATTAGAAATAAATTGGGACTTTGTACTGATGTTCATTTAGGTGTCATCCACCCAAAGAGCATCAGTCCCGTCCGATACTTTTTTCTCAGAGGCGGGACCTGGGGCATCAACCCGCATGCAAGCAGACATGCTCTTCTCTGGGTGGAAAGCTGCTGACCCTGAGTGCAGTGCTTAGCCTCGCATCCTGAGCGTATCATTTTAGCTTTTTATGGTATCCAACCATGCTTGGGGAGAATGTCCTGCTTCAATGGCTGTAAAGGCCTGAATGATCATGGCTGCATCACACTGTTGTGAGACTCTAATCTTGCATATATACCACAGGCAAACCAAGGAGACCAACACCAGAAGGCCTGCTAACGCTCCCATGCCCGCCCATTCCTTCAGATGATTCATGGCTGCAGCAATCCATGTTGATAATCCTGTGGCTAGTCCTGCGTCCACTCTGGTAGAATTTACTGTGACAATGGCCACTCTCAGCTGCTCCATCGTAGTATCGAATTCTCCAGTCCAATTACCTAAAATATAGCTCGACAATTGTTTAGACAGATTTGCAGCACAGGAAAAATTCTCATGTTGTATGCTAGTGACACAAAGTCCAGCATACTTTCATTGACAGCCAGGTTGAGCGATTTGCCATAGGGTATCAATTTGCTCCTGCAAGAGGTCAATCCTCTGATTGACCACCATCAAGCTTCCTTTTAGTTGAGCATTAATTTCTTTATGTACAACTAAGGCATGAGCTACATTGGCTAAATGATTATTCAGGGTCTGAGCAGTCTGCCCAGTATGACTCATGGCTAATGCCCTGGTGGTAGCTCCAACAGCCCCCAATGAGATGGTAGTAACAATGGTGGCTGTAGTTCCAAGATCCCTTTTCTGTCTGAAGAGAGTCATAGCGTGAGGGGCATCAATGGGCACAGGCACCCAGTGAGGCATTCGAGTAACCAGGGCATACCTAAATTTACTAGCATTCCAGCATTGGGCAAAAAAGCAAGTATCATTACCACAATTACTTGGCTCTATCTGGCTAATAATGAATAAAAATGGGGGATATAGACAAACAGGTGTGGGCTTATAGGAAATATTATGAGAAGCCTTAACCCCTCGTTAGAACATCCTGTGTCAGTTCTAGAACTAGCAGTGGTGGTGTCCGAGGTCTGAGTAGGTTCAGGAGACCATTGCCCCCAGGGGCGAGACGTGCTAAAATCTATAGTAAAGCCCTTTCTTAATGAATCACAAAAATAAAAATAAAATAAACTCTGTCTATATGTAGTCATTTATTTGTATAGACACATCTATGTACATATGAAATAATCTAAGCACAGGAAGAAAAACATTGTGAAATTTATTTATATCCAATTTTTTAAATAAAAATCTAAAATATATAGGCATAGATGTTAAAATACTTCTTCCTATATTGGGAGTGGGGACAGAAATCAGAGAGAGGTATTTCAGAGGATAGAAAGAAGCAAATTTGTAGGAAGAGCTTGTCTGGAGTTGTGATAGCCCCCAAGGTTAATGAAAATTGGCATATTAGAGATTTTTGTTAAATAAATAGATTCCCATTACTCTCAATGCACACACTCACACACACAAGGTAACTATGTGATGTGGTAGATATGTTAATTTGATTTGCTATATTTTACTGGTTATATATTCCCCATAATGTCATGCTGGAAATCTCAAATATATGCTTAAAATATATTTTAAAGAATGGTATAAATGTTAAA
The DNA here is from genome assembly GCF_030254825.1 of Meriones unguiculatus. NCBI lineage: Eukaryota > Metazoa > Chordata > Mammalia > Rodentia > Muridae > Meriones > Meriones unguiculatus. The sequence goes on along the minus strand of NC_083367.1, from coordinate 72,045,435 downwards.
TGTGAAGCACATGGTGACAACTGTAGATGAATATTAATGTAGTATCACATACAAAAGGTAATAAAATAGGCAAAAATCTTAGTGATGCTTATTGTGGACAGAGTTGTGAAAAGACATTTACTTTTAATAGTTTGCTACATACTTTAAACAAACTATTTGCTTTATAATTCTTCCTATAGGGAACAAATTAGCAAATTAAAGGTAGCAAATTAAAGTCATCTCTGAAAAAAAGGACAGAGGGAACACTGTTAAGTATCTCTAAGAGAACAAGTTTCTATAAAAAGAATTGCCCCAAACTTATGCCATAAACATGGAGTTTCTCCTCCTTTGTTCATTTAGCAGCAATGAGACACTTATTTTGTGGTAATATAAAAGGTAAGTTAGTGTGTTAATTGAAGGGATCTCTAGAATAGTTCAAGAAAGAGTTAACTATATAACACTATGCCTGAACAATTTACAGGTATAATAAAGAATTTTTCAATAGATTATAAATAGTGGTAGTAAAATGGAAACCTAGCCTAAACCAGCCTAAATTCCCTTGGCTCTAAATGCCTGTACTCTAAGCTTCCTACCAATACCTCTGTCCTTCATCTTTTGAATGCTGTATACTTTTCTGCCATGATGGAAACTCCCTGAAGGCCATTTGATATCATATTAACAGTTGTGTATGCCATAACTCATTGAACATATGATAAAATCTTTATTTATTCATAGTCCTGATGACAGTTCAGTGTTGTGAGAGACTATGAATAGATTCACACAGAAAATAAGCCCTGAATGCTCCATCAAATTCTTTTACAAGAAGGACATAATGAGGGGAAATAGCCACATCTTATCTGAACAAGCACTTATTGATTGATTGGTTAATTGACTGACAATTAGTGCTTCTTCCAGTTGCTGTATGGCAAGAGAAGATGTTCCTTCATAAAATTGGTGGCCTCTACTGTGTGCCTCACTGTCTTTTCCTTAACAAACAGCCCTATCTATCAGCCAAGGTTATACTATCTGTGATACAGGGAAAATCACTCCAGGAGCCTGAAGAGACAAAAAAAAATCTTCCCATTATATTATATTTGAATGCTTACAGAAAGATAATTCATAAAAAGGAGAGGATTCATTTGCAGTATGAGTTTCCAAGGGAGCTTGGCCTTGCAAAGTGCCCAGGGACTGTGCGCATGGCAACCTTCAGGCTCTCAGTCCACAGGGCCCTGAGTCCCTGGAGGGAGTGTTGTCCTTCAGTCGTCACAGGGTAAGAGGACAAGAGCGAATTGTTTGGAGCGGTTTGTGTCCTTCCAGTTCCACGCAGTTGACTTCTTTACGTAACCATCACAATACCAGTTGGAGTTCTAATCTTAGAGTTTCCAAGCCGGCGACGGAAAGGATTGTTCCGTCTTGTAGGGGGAAAAGTCCATTTCACTGAAAAGAAATGTACGCCAGATTCATTTCAGTTAAACGTGAAGCTTAGTTTGTGGAGAACAAAACTACTTTTAGAACAGGGCACACGGAGGTGCAGGGTGTGTAGTGTGCATATGAACACACACAGAGAGGGTGGAGGCTGGTGTTGGCATGTGCAGTGCTTGCCTGCGGACTACATGGTGGCAAAGCCATCCACAATGTTAGATCGTTAGACATCTGAGGTCTTCCCTGAGGACCTTCTAATAGAAGGTAGTGTCATGCATACTATGGAATCTTTTGGAAAATGAAGCCAATGTTTGTCCTTTTTTTTTTCTCTCATTCAGCTGATGCTCAAAAAGTCCAGTGTCCTGGGCAAAGGGGGATGAGGAAACTGGGGAATAATACATGCTTGCTGTTTGCTGTGGTGATGTTTTACTGAGATAGACATAAGGAAACACTTAGCAAATTGCACACTTTAAATGTGTGCAATTATTACTTTGCTAATACAGAGCAGGAGCGCTGTGCTGGGCCTCTGTGCACACCTCTCCTGGTGAAATGTTGAGGTGCTCAATCCAGGCAAGGCCGTTTCAGAGTGCATTTTTGAAGAACCCCAATTTCCTACAAGTCCCCTGTTTTGTGGTTTTGAAGAGCTCTCTGAAGGTTCCAAGCAGCAGCCCGATCTTCCTGAAGGCACTTGCCGCAGCTCTCCTGGGATCACCTGGGAGCACAGAAGCTGGCCGGTGTGTTTAGAGGGCAGCTGACATGCTGCGGGTTCTGCCTTTTAAATCGATGCTGATAGGATTCTATGCGTCTGTAATCAGCTTGAGATCATGCTCTCTGCACTCTACAGCAGACAGATTGCAATTTTCACTACAGTTTTCTCGTAAAACAGAAGACAACTGGCAAAGGTGCCTCTCAGTCTTGTCAAGGCCTTTTAGGAAATGTATTATCTTCTGCCCTCTTGGCGGCTGTGAAAGGTTAAGAGGGGAGTGTGAAAGGGAAAGGGTCCTTCCTCTTGGTGAGTCCAATCCCTCCCACCCCACCCACATGGTAGTTTACATTAGATGCTGCCTCTCTGTCCCCAAACTGTCTGTCTGTACAGGAGAAGTCTGTTTCAGGCTCTGTCTCTCTGGGACCCAGTAAAACTTCTAGCTAATTTTCAAAATGAAGTAATAGAACTGTACTTTTCAAAGATAAGAAAAGAATAAAAGCATCAAAGCATATTTTCTAACATCGGTTTGCATTCGTATCTACACCCACCCAGCTGTGGCTTCCTGGAGTCCTGTGTGCAGACCTGTGACACCAACCCAAGTAGAACTGCTACAAGTGCACCAATTTATGAAACCATTTCATTTGCACCAAAGGTGTTAACCTCAGGTGTCGGGTGATACTGTTTCACTGGGACTGGACTGACATTTACGAGTTGTTAAGACCACGTTCCTGTTGAAGTGTAGAGATGGCTTAACAGTTAGGAGGGTAGACTGCTCTTACAGAGGACCTGGGTTTGTTCCCAGCACTCACATCTGGTTACCCTCAGCCTCCTGTAACTCCAGCTCCAAGGGGATCCAGTGCCTCTGGTGCCTGCACACACACATGGATGCTCCCACAGTCACATGCATGCACACATAGTTTAAAATAATAAAAGTAAACGTTTTTAAGTAAAAAAGAATAGTTTCCATTTTCTTGCTGATTTGAGTCTTACAGTTTTGAATTCGATGGAAAATTTTAATTATCTTGTTGATTGGTATTCATTTTAACAGTGAACAGGAATTTAAACTTTAAACTTTTTATTGTGTTTACATATTTAGTGTATGTGTATGCATGTGCGTGTTTGTGTGTGTGTGGAGGTCACGTACACAATGCTGAGGGTCAGTTCTCCTTTTTCACTGTGGATTTCAGGGATCAAATTCAGGTTATCAGGCTGGCCTCAATTACCGATGCTTGCTGAGCCATCTGCTAGCCCTGAACATAAATTTTAACCACTAGTTGTTTTGATAAATTGATTGACTTAATGGAGCACCTCAGTATAAAATATTCATTAAGATACAAGGAAAATTACCAATTTACATATTTACTGCAGTCAATCTTGCTGCAAATGAAGTAGACGAAGCACGAATATCCAGGTCCCCTCTTGAATAAGGTGCTCACAGCCACTGCCAAGTGTTCTTACATTCCTTCCACCTTGGAAAGTGTCGACTTTCTCATGAATTTGCCCATCCCCTGGGAAAAGTTTTGGAAAGCCTTGTAACACCTTGGTTATGATGAGTCATCCCCATGCCACAGGATTATGATCTTCCCCAAAGTTTGTAAATGGACCAATTGTGTCTCCAGGCTTCCTCCAAGGTTTAAGAGACAGCAGTAAAAGTGCTTCGTGTGGACAAATGAGGAAGCATGAATGTGTCCTCACTGGAAAGATGCTTCATAAACAGCTTAAACGAGTGTCCCTGTGCTTGACACATCTTTATGCTTGCTACTTTCCTTCTGATTGGATGGTGACATGTCTAAAGTAGTTGTTTTCTTGGAGGATTTCTGAAAAATATTAGGCACATTTACCTGCAGTAAGCTTTGACAGACTTAAACTTTCAGTTTCTTCTGATTTCACATTTTTATTTCAACTCAGATTTTCCCAGAGCCTGAGAGATTCTCAGATTCAGGAATCTTTGGATTTCTTAGCCTTGTTGATACTATTGGACTTTAACTCTTGTGGTGGAGGAAAGGGAAGGAAGGAAGGAAGGAAGGAAGGAAGGAAGGAAGGAAGAAAAGAAGGAAGGAAGGAAGGAAGGAAGGAAGGAAGGAAGGAAGGAAGGAAGAAAGGAAAGAAGGAAGGAAGGAAGGAAGAAAAGAAGGAAGGAAGGAAGGAAGGAAGGAAGGAAGGAAGGAAGGAAGGAAGGAAGGAAGGAAGGAAAAGAGAAACAAAACACAAATCTTCACTTAGATGTCATAGCTCTTTAGGGCTGGAGTGGTGGTAGTATGAATCACATTCCATACCTGGATTCTACCTTTTGGGAGATGATGAGACCCTGGAAAAAGTGAATTGCTGCTGTGGAGAAACAAATGAAGGCTGGCTACTAAATTCAATTCCCACCTTCCCCTCTCTCTCTCTCTTTTTGAACTATAAGAACTATGGTTATTTCTTATTTTATTTAATTCCTAGAGACTTTAAATAATACAACAGAGTGATGGTAGCTTTTATATATTTATATAACATTTATATATTTGCATATGTTCGCTGGTAAATTACATAGTTCAGTGGTGCAGTTTAACACATTTCATCTCGTTTCATGCTCACAAAATTTATCTGTATGAAGACTCTGGGTTTGCCATTTGAAAGAAAATGAAGGCAAACTTAGGCTCCAGGAGGAGCCTGACTTGGCACAGCCTTTCTGCAGATAGAGATTCTGGGGCAGGGTACAGTTGTCAGCAGAGCTGGCCAGATTTCCTCACTGCTCAGATAGAGCCTGTCACGTGCAGCACGCAGGCAGACAATCAAAGCCGTTGTTGGCACCTCTGAGTTCTCTTATTTTGAAGTTTTGTGTCTTGAAGCTGTAACTGATACACTGATTTGGAAAGTTGTGATAAACTGACATCTCTTAAGAACCTACTTGTAATAGACAAAAATTTTGAAAATGAATTTGTTAACTGTAGTCACATTCTCAGACTTTAAGAAATTCTATAAGATGTGGTTTTAATCTTTTTTTTAAAGGTAAAATCAGAATTCAATATGCAAAGGTTCCCAGGCATGACACTGAGAAATAAAACCTAAGGCAGGGAAAATAACTCATAGAACAGATAAATTAACAACTGACTAATTGCATTTTTAAAACTAGAACCTTATTAATATAATTTTTTATTTATTACAATTTATTTGCTTTGTATCCCAACTATAGCCCCACCCCTTCCCCTCCCAATCCCTCCATCTCCTTCCATGCCCCTTCCGAAATCCACTGATAAGAATCTTTACTTTATAAAATTAGGTCTCCAGGGTTTCTTTATGTGCGTGGCTCTCCTGGTGCATTTAATATTTGATCATGGATCATTAGCCACTTGATTAAATAGCTGGGGACAAAAAGAAGAGGGAAATGCAAAAGCTTTGGGAATCAATACTAATTATGAAATGATCAAAAAGAGTGATATGCATATATGAATTCAAAATAGTTAGAAACTTTCTCTTGAAACACACTTCTCAGTCTTACATAATTCCATAAAAGTGGGCATTGTAAATGTAAGGTTCTTTCTTACCCAGATGGCTAATGTACTTCATTCATTCATTCATTCATTCATTCATTCAGTGCATGTCTATAAAATGTCTTGTATTCTAGACACTGCAACAAAACAGAACTTCTGACCTCTTAGAAAATATATTTGTGTTTATTAGTTCTAGTGTGGAGTTATAGGGAGAAGGGAATATGAAATGAGAATGAATAGACAGTAATCCTTTTAGAAATGAATATTTGCTTTGGGAGTGCATCTTACCACATGTTCTGAAATGTATCATTATAATGGATGGTTAGTATTTTCTGGACTATTTATAAAAGATAAAGGGAAGGGATTTTCTTAGCTTGGTTCTTGCCTTATCTAAATGGGTATTTTGTGGCCATGGAAATGGCAATTATCATAAATATCTCAACTAGCATTTTTTATTAATATCAGCTTCCATAACACAGATGAATCAATCTGACATTTCTTTTCCTTTAGCTCTCTGATCACCATAATAATTGATTCTATTACAGGTGGGCAGTGTGCACTTAATTTTCCTTACTGAGCCTGGGTGATTTAATATCATCAATGAATTATGAGTTGAAGATATAGTCCAAAGTTTAAAGATCTCATAATTTTCCTGATGATTTTCCTTCCTTACAAATTTCACGAAAGAAAATAATCTATTCATACTTTACATATATTTACTTATTCGTGTGGAGTGGTGTTTCAACTCTAAGTTCTGTTTATATAAGCTATCCATAGGAACTAGTTTTAATTCATTTATTTTTACCATGATTACAACTTTTAGTTGAGCAAATATTGAACTTTATTAATCCCACCTGTGTATCCTGCTGGGTAATAATATGTATTGGCAATGTATTTAAGATTCTTCAGGCTTTGAACAAAAATGTTGCCATGGGAACCTGCTTTCATAGCCCACAGTCCTTTGCAGAACTACACCTGCCTTATGGTAGAGGTTTCCATGGCAACATTTTTGTTCAGGGAACGCAGAGCTTGAGCAGAATATGCCAGGAGTCTCTTTTAAATATGTGCATTGATAGTTGTGGCACTGCTGTACTTAATATGCGTATTAAATGCAGGTGGCCCCATGGTGGGCAGACATGCCTTTCTTGTTTCCGCTGAATAGGCTTCTATTGAGTTCAGTAGCTCCCATGCATTGGACCAGGAAATTAGAGCAATTTCTAGTTTCTTTCACATCTTGCTTGCCCCTCTCCCTTCATGGGACTGTCCCCCTAGAGTATGATGATAATTTTGTGACAACGCAAAATTGGGAGGAAAGCCATGTAACAAATGACTGGCCAAGTCTACTGGCTCCCTTTTTAATGGACAGCATCAATCGTGGAGGCTCTGACGCTCCAGAATGGCCAACTAATGGCTTCTCACCTCTCTCTCATATGCTTCCTCTAAGAAAGGCTATGGGCTCCAATAACAACATGTCATGAAGATAAGGTGAGAATTAGGTTTTGTATTTTTTATTCAGTGTCTTGTCTCTTTATCTCTTAAATTAACTTTGAGTGTAAAAGATGTTGACATCTCTTAAATTAAAATGACCCAAGCTTTTTACTTGCTCATCATTCATATGTGTCATATTATATTCATAACTAGCATCAGGCTGGAAGAATGTGCCATTGTCCCTCAACAGATAGTCTAGGCTCATCATTATCCTGTATTATGGCTTTATCAGCTGTTACATGCTTTCTCATCCATCAGGACCCTGCTTTACATGCTGGCACATAGCTGTTTCTTGGCATGTCTCAAAAGAGGCAACAGTGGCATTTGCATTGTCCTTGGAGGCTGTTTCCCATCCAAACAGCAGCTGGGTTAGGGCTATTATTGATACCAGGCATTCTCCACACGCAACTGCATCAGAGGGACTCAGGAAGATTGTGAGGGTGCTTTCAGAGCAAACCCCAATCAGATCATCTTCCTTGATCAGGAAAAGAAATATAGCAAAATGAGGTGGGCTAAGGGAATTGGAACAAGAGAATGCATTCAGAATACATTTATGACAAGTGAAGCCTGAGAGCAAATGGGGATTGATTCGTTTGACGGAGTGGAAGCATAACTGAGGAGCCTGAGGCCATGCTTCTGCCAGCATAAGGGTTTGGAAAGTTAACCAAATACAAGATAGCATGAAAAAAGTCATGTGTATTATGTTTCTATTGGAGGAAGTAAAGAAGGGAGGATAAAGAGAGGATAGTGAATTTACACACTCAGTAAGTCAATCTAGAGTGTCTCTAAAAGGATGACCACATACTGTCAGTCACTTCCAACAAGAGGAGACAAGAGTGGTGGAATGGCATCTGTTCTGCACCAGGGACAAGACAATCTTGCTCTTCACACTTAGCTGTAGCCACGGTTGCTCTCTTCCGTTGTCTTTCTGCTAATTAGTGTGTCTGGGCTGAGTTTAATAATCTCTGCATTCTGTCAACATGTTTGTAAATGTCATGAAGGCTCACAGGAAGTTTCATCTCCAGAGAAGCCTACTTTGACCGGAGACCCTCAACTTTTCCTGTGAAATAGCCTACTGAGCTTCAGTTGAAGAAAATGTTTCATGCTAGAAAGTTCTGAAACTAATGGAACAGCTGATTTATCCTGTATTCTTCTTAATGCTAATACTCCAGCCTGTGCCCCAATCTTTAATTGTTTTGGATAGATGGTTCCCACTATGTTTAAGATACAATAATGAAAACTCATAGCCAATGTCCAATTAATGTATGTTGAGTACATTGGATGGAAGTGCAGAATCTTCTAAAATATGAAGGACATACTCTGAATGATTAGGGGATGTTAACCTTGAGCAACCCATGGCTTTCATTTTGAACAAAAGTTTGGAATTTGGGTACACCTGAATTATTTTGGCCACTAAAATGTAAATTCCATAAACAATGAAGCCCTTAAAACCCATTGAAACTATGAAAAAATAGAATGTTTCATTAGAATAAAGCTCACCAGACATAGAGAAAAGAACGGGTTAAACTATCAAGGTTCTGTCCTTTCATATGAAGATCAAGAACCCCACACAGACCATGAGTATGTTGAACACCAATTTACCCACTGATTCTAGAATGAAAGTTTATACAAAGGCACCAACTTTCCCTGCAAGTTTGGGGAAGTGAATGGAGGCCAAAAGGAAGAAGAGCTTTCTATGTGAAGCAGGTCCTTAAGAGTGTCCCTGATACGCATAGGAAGGTGGATGTGGTAGGCTGATTGGGCTCACACCTCCCACAGTTTTCGTGTGTGACCTGGCAACTGTCTGGGTTGTGGCAGGGACCTTTGCAGCTCTCAGATCCTGCCCCTCTTGCTGGTGCGTCATTCTACGGCTTGCATAGACTGGTGGTTCCCCCGGCCACAAAAATGGGCTTGATGCATGGCATCACCCCAGTTTTGTGTCTAATCCCACATTTACTCCTAGATAGGAAAGAGACATTTGAACATATATGACTATATATACACATATGCAAATATATGTTGACATGTTCATGCACATTCTTAATATAGTAACAATTTATTTTGCTTTGCTCTCCATATGCTTTTAGCTGTTTAGGACAAAAATGAGGACAGTTCAGGCAAACACCAGTCTGTATGAATGGCCACAAGTATGAAATTAGCTGGGAGGTATTCATCCTAAAGGTTCTTGTTGGCAGTGGGAGGAGGATGTGGCAAGAAGACGAAGATTCAACGCTTCCACACAGTGAGGGCTCTTGCTTGCTGTATATTTATGCTTCTTATTTCAAAGGTAATAGGATAGCATTGATGATTCTAAATGCGAGAGAAAAAACAATGAACTTTTCCTTGAGGAGGATCACGGTGGAAGCTGTGTGGTGTGCAAAGTATGTACAAGAATGCAGTCAAAGAAATGTGTTTGTTCAGAGAGGACTTAGTACCAGAGAGGGGACAGACAAGGAGACCCTCACTTTCCAACAGTAGCAATGGCAACAATACTGACTGAAGGATACAAGAACTTTTATTCTATTTTTCTATTTTCCCAAAAAACTTCATCTGCTCACATTTCTATCCCAATAAGTAGTGAAAGAACGACAGGATGATTAATAGATCTTACTTCTTGTCTGCCACCTTTCTTCATTTGCTTCCCTTTCACTACTTGTAGAATTCTTTTTTTCTTTCTTTCTTTCTTTCTTGATATAGGAAAAGAAAAGAGGGAAATCAGCCCAGTTCCTTAAAAATGGAATAACTAATAGCTTATGAATGAGCTGAGTTTATTATTTCTTCACTAAGCCAGGATTTTCTATAATGAATTTTGTCAGAAGGATCTAATTAAACCATAATAGCAGTCACTGAGAATAGCAACAGGAAACATGTTAAATTGGTTCTTGGTAGGCAATTTTTTTTCTCCTATTGTTAGTCATAACCTTTACAATACAATTGGCTCAGTGGACATAGTCTATATAGCAGTTATTGAAGTCATACACATCTGCTGTATACAAAAGCTTTATCTCCTGGCACATGAAAAGGAATACAAGTTCCTGCAAAAATATAAGAAATTCCCTCTTTTGATATGGTGTGAATGGGATGTTACGAATGTGTAGGTCTGGCTGGAATACCTTGCCTTTAAAAGAGCAACTGTAAGGTACAAGAGATGTTGGGGTCGGGGGAAGCACAAATTATTTTTTAATTAAAATATGTTTATTATGAGGGACATGGAGGGATTGGGGAAGGAAATGAGGAGTAAATATAATCCTATTTTGTTGTATACATGCATATGTAACTCTCAAGAATTAAAAATATAAATGCTTATTATGAAAGAAATATATCAATGTTGCAATGAAGTACAGTAAGTTTTTAAACTCAAACAATTCTTCCTGTCTCTGCCAGTACCACATTTGATCATTTTAAATCCTCATTGGTAAATTTGGGTGCCTGTGACTGGCAAGGAGAAGAAAAGGAGACTTCTGCAAACCTGCTTAGGCTATTAGCATTCCCTCTGCTCTCACTTCCCTCTCTTCCTCCCCATATAACACTGCACGGCTTAAGATGAAAAGACTTATTGGATTCTCTGCTGTCAATTGGACAGGTCCTCTCTGGGGTCCTTTCTGTCAAGATCCTCGGATTCCATTTGAATTTAAAACAGAACTGGAAGCTTGGGAGAGGCAACTGTCTTGTGCTCTAAGAAACAAGAAAGAGTTGTTTTGAAAATATTGTGCAAGATCTTCATTCCCACGGCCAGATAAGGGAAACACAGTTAGCTATGTACAGAACGGAGCAGAGAAACTTACCACAGCATTGTTACAAGAACCCACTGAACTTCCAGATTAATTCATTCTCCTTCCTTCCTTCCCTCCCTCCCTCCCTCCCTCCCTCCCTCCCTCCCTCCCTCCCTCCCTCCCTCCCTCTTCCCTCCCTCCCTCCCTCCCTTCCTTTTGTTTTAATTCTCTGGGCTAAGATGTCTGAGGAAACAGTGCCATTGGGCTGTTGGGCCAGCCTCCTTTCTTCGGGTAGAAGGGGAATATTTAGATTCTTCCTTATGGTCAAGGGCTAGGATATTAACCTCCTTTGTGTTAAAATCTAGAAGTAACTGCATACCATATCTGTTCAAGAAGTTTTATTTGGAGCTTAGGAAACCTTTTAATATTTTAGTAAAATATTGATTGTTAGCTTAAGTGATGTAGTAGAGAAAGCAGAGAAAAATAATTAGAGCAAAGCTGTAGTTGATGAAAAATAACTGTGAGATTTATACAACATACTATAGAGTATGTTTTATACTCTAAATATATAAAAAGTAAACTTTCCCTGTGGGGTAGAGTCACAAAGATTGGGATTTCAATATCATCCTCGGCTAAATAGGAAGAAGTTTGGCTCCAGCCTGTTTTACATAAGGCAAATCACACAAACCAAAAAGTAAACTTAATAATCTTATAAATATTTTTCCTCCATTTCCTGGATGTATTTTCATTTTAACTCTAATGTTTATCATAGTCTCTGTTATTAGGAACAGTAGTGATTACTAATTTCCTTGTATAATTATATAGACTGAAAATTGTTTCTGTTTAAAGATAGACATATTTAAAATAGGGGAGGAGGGGAAATGAATTTTCTTGTCTTTTTATGTGTACTTAACTTCAATTGATTTTAGTGACTAAAGTGCATCTAGGAGAATTACCTCAGTATTCCACAACATACAACTGTTTTGGTCATCAGTAGCTCTCCTGAGTGCCCGGGGCATTCGTCATCTCTGGTCTCACAGCTTCCTTCCACACAGCTCCTCACTTACAGTCCTTGAGCTAAGCCTCAGCCCACTCCAGACTAGAACCATTTATATATATGGTATATATATATGTGGGGGGGGAACATGCATATATACAGGATGGAGATATGTATATATGTATGTATGTATGTATTCACACTAGTGGGAGCTGCTTCCACTGCATTTCTTTAAGAGCTGCCCTGTGTCACTTCTTCACCAGAGAACGCACTCCACACTTAATATAACACTCCCAAATGCTCATCCATGGACCACCCTCCCAAATATAAGGGAAGGGTGGCAGCACTGTACTAAGCTGGCGCTGGGCTCCCCTGACAGTACTGACTCTCAGACAGTATTTGCTCACATGTGTAGTGTTAGGTGGCACTTTTAGAAATAAACTCGCAGCAATTTTTAAATTGTAGAATAATTTTTTTTAATTTTCTGGGTGAAATAGCAAACTTCGTGCCCACCCTTAGGATCCTCTAAAACTGAAATCCCACCTCCAGAAACCACTTGGTGACAGTTCCCCAGCAGAACTTGGGAACTGGGAACAAGAGGGTAGCGTGACACCTGCGCCCTCAGGCCCCCGCTACCTCTGTGTTGCTCACTGCCCCTTAGCAGCCCTGTGCTGCTCCTCACTTTTCCGGCAATTCCCGCTATCTGCAGACAACGCATAGGAAAGCCCCCCTTCATCCCTAACTTGTGATGCCTACTTACAATTAAATGCTGACAGCAAATCTCAAAAGTGTGTTTGTTGTGTCATTAATCATGCAGAATAACTCTAAATTCGGAAAACTAAGAGAAATTAGGAATTGGTTGATTAAGTGAGTTCATCTAAAGAAAGTATTTTAGACAAAACAATCAGCAAATGACCATGATAAACTCTTCCGATGTTAGATCACGCCATGATTTATGAGAAGGTCTCGGGAAGTTCCATTGATTTTATAAGTCTTAGCTACCTACTCAGCATGGGGGAGAGAGGGGAGAAGGTTTGTAGAGCGTTTGCTGGTCAATTCTGAGCCTGTAAGCCTTGTGCTTTACAGTTTTATTATTGTTCTAAGGAAGTGCCTAAAATGACAACATTCTATGTTTACAAACACAGTTTTAACATATTTTTTTAAAATCAAAACTATGTTTCTTATTTTTCTGAAGTTGAATCTAGTGATCAGCCCCACTCTTACAAATATTCTTGGTCCAGAGAACATATTTTCTGCTGAGCACTGTGAAATTTAATTCAGAAGTGCTTTATTGATGCTTCGTTTTTCTGACCTTTCCAGTCCTGTGTTGGTGACATATTGGTCCTCTGTCTCCAGTGCTTTGAGAATCTAATAGATAGGATGGAATGGGTCAGATAATGAAAGTCCCTGGTACATTAACTTTCAATTTCATGAGTGTCTGAATATTGCAGAGAAGATGAATAGCAAGACCCCCTTCGCTTCTACACTTTAACATTTATAAGCTAGTTAAATTTCCCTTGTATGATCAGCAGCTGAGTCTGACTCTACAATATTAACACACATTTGTATTTTTGAACAGTGGCATAAGCGTTTAAAATAATTTATAAACCTCAGAGCAGACAACTTACAAATGCATGTTTCCAAAAGAGATGAATAAATACAGCTTTCATTTTACGTGAGCCATGGCATATGCCATGTACATCAGACAGGCTGTTTCTGTGTTCTTCTTTACTTTACTGACTTAGAGTGTGTGTAGTCAGTCATGTGACTGATCTGTTAGTAGGTAGTTAAAACTCACCCATGCGAATTGTGTTATTGTTGAGAAGACATGGAAGAGTCCTTCCGGAAAACATTGTAGGAAATGAAGTGGTTTGAAAGAATCTGTGCAAACGGAATATTCTCTAGGATGAAGCTAAAAGCCACCAGAGTGTAAGAGCCTGAGTGAATGGCTTAGGTCAGAGATGAAAAGGTACATGCTGTCCAGACGTTGGTCCATGAACTCATGCATATTCCCTAGGGCTCTTTTCTAGGCATTGCATCATTTGCTCTCCTTATTCCGTCCCCATCACTGTGTTCATAGCACCCATTTTCATGTAGTGTGGCCAGAATTAGCCAGTGCTGTGTGGCCTTTCAGATTAGGGTACCCCAGCTCAACTGAAGGACTTGTGCTGAGTTGCCAGGTTGGAAGCTACAGATGAGACTTGTGGTTATGGTGTGTGTGAGAGATGGAGTCACTGGTTTGAATCAATTGGAAAGTGGTATCTAAACTGGAAATGCCACCTCACCAGCATGCCTCAGCCATGTGGTTAAATGTATAACATATATGACATTATAGTGTGACACACATGAAAAATGATTCAGCTGACTTGAGGTAGGGAATGTAGAGGAGCATCTACTGTTTGGACCAGTTTTTCTGTCTGGTTCCTTTGAGAATCTGTCAGACTCCTGGCTCTGACTGCACACTGGGTCAGTCATCCATTCACAAGTGCATCTGTTGGCTCAGGTGGTGTTTCATTTCAGCAGTCACAGGGGATGCTTTTTCTCCAGATCATCCCACTTCACCTCAACCCACAAAGTTTCAGAATGGTCCATTTGTGCCTTCAACCCCTTCATAATCCCCAGGTAGTCACTGTTACCTATTACAGAAGATGATCTTGGCAGGGTCTTAATGGCATTTCCCCCATATGTTGTTTAGTTGGGGCTCTCTAAATAGACTGACAGAAACAGGAAATTGGCTAAAGGACGCAACCCATGCAGTCCAACAGTGGACTGTCTCACACTGGACTCACCCTGAGCATGCTGTCTCATACTCCAGCATGCTGTCTCATACTCCAGTACGCTGTCTCATACTCCAGGATGCTGTCTCATACTCCAGGATGCTGTCTCATACTCCAGGATGCTGTCTCATACTCCAGCATGCTGTCTCATACTCCAGCACGCTGTCTCATACTCCAGTACGCTGTCTCATACTCCAGCATGCTGTCTCATACTCCAGCACGCACTCTCATGCTCCAGGATGCTGTCTCATACTCCAGCATGCTGTCTCATACTCCAGCACGCACTCTCATGCTCCAGGATGCTGTCTCATACTCCAGGATGCTGTCTCATACTCCAGGATGCTGTCTCATACTCCAGCACGCACTCTCATACTCCAGCACGCACTCTCATACTCCAGCATGCTGTCTCATACTCCAGGATGCTGTCTCATACTCCAGCACGCACTCTCATACTCCAGGATGCTGTCTCATACTCCAGGATGCTGTCTCATACTCCAGCACGCACTCCCATACTCCAGCATGCTATCTCATACTCCAGGATGCTGTCTCATACTCCAGCACGCACTCCCATACTCCAGCATGCTATCTCATACTCCAGGATGCTGTCTCATACTCCAGCATGCTGTCTCATACTCCAGCACGCACTCTCATACTCCAGCACGCACTCTCATACTCCAGGATGCTGTCTCATACTCCAGCATGCTGTCTCATACTCCAGGATGCTGTCTCATACTCCAGGATGCTGTCTCATACTCCAGCATGCACTCCCATACTCCAGCATGCTATCTCATACTCCAGGATGCTGTCTCATACTCCAGTACACTGTCTCATACTCCAGTATGCTGTCTCATACTCCAGGATGCTGTCTCATACTCCAGGATGCTGTCTCATACTCCAGGACACTGTCTCATACTCCAGGACGCTGTCTCATACTCCAGGATGCTGTCTCATACTCCAGGATGCTGTCTCATACTGGAGAGGCTGAGTGTCCAGGAGTTGTTAAGTCTATATATAAAACCGGATCAGCAGTCTCAGTCTGGCACTGGAAGCCCAGGAGATTCCTGGAGAGATGCTGATCTCCAGTTCACACTGAGCGTCTGAAGAAGTAGGCTCAAATATCATGAAGGAACGCTGAAGCAACAGCACAGGTGGACTGGTCAGCAAAAGTGCAGGCAAGCAGCAGTGTTTCCTTCTTCCATGTTTCTTATTTAGACCGCCATCAGAATATGCAACCCAGGTACACCAGGGGTCTTCCTGCTTCAAATAATCTGATCCAAAGAAAGAAAAAAATCTTCACAGACACCTTGGAACATTCAGGTATAAAAGGGATGTTTCCATCAAACCTTTCCCTTGGGGTTCAAGGAACTCTGAGGAAGAGGAGGCAGAAAGAGTATAAGAGCCAGATGGGATAGAGGACACCAAGGATTCCAGGCCTTCTAAACACAACTGGGCGGGCACTCATATGAACCCACAGAGACTGAGGCAGCATGCCCAGGGCCTGCATGTGCGGCACCAGACGGGGTGCTAGAGCTAAGCGGAGGATTGGCACACGCCCCCATTCCTACTCAGAAGCTACATGGTAGCCACTTGCAAATGAAGAATGAGGCTCACCGAGGAAACAACCCACTCTTAAGGGTAGGTCCCATGCCCACCGGTAGACGCCAACATAAAGCAAACTCAATGGCATCTTTGGGGGTTCCTTGTCTCATAATGTTAATTAGGTCTTTCCTCCAACCCCCTTTATCTTACGGGTCCTTTGGGTATATTTTATGACTTTTGTTTAGGAGTTTTGTGGAATTCCTGTGTGTGCAAACTTGTGTGTCTGAATCTAAGTGCATTTTTTGCGCTTTTTCTTTGACTCTTTTTCTTGTTTGTTTTGTTATATTTTGATTTGTTTGTCTTTTATTTATCTTATCATGTTGTGTTTTATTAGTATACCTTTGATGCCTGTTTGTTTTCTAGCAAGAGACACAAAGGGTTTGGATCCAGAAAGGGGAGGAGGTTGGAAGAAACTGGGATGATTGGGGGAGGGAAAACGGTAATCAAAATATATTATATGAAAAAAAATCTATTTTCAAAAAAATAAAAGAAAAATAAAATCCTTCGCAGGAGGGCCCAGTAACTTGAGTCTTAGTTGATTGCAAATGCAGTCATGTTGAAAACCAAGATCAGCTATATCACATATGACATTCTTGGATATGCCTCCTTTGTGCTTTCATTTTTTACTTTTCTCAATGCTGCTCTACTTCCCAGCAGCTGTGTGGCAGAACTCAGTCACCTGGAATTTGGGAGGGTTTCACTGATGCAGTGACACACAGTGGTGGATCACAGTGGGAATAGGCAGACACTTCTCCCTCCCCTTGCCATGGACATCATCTTCAGAAGCTGCTTTTCTTGTCTTTGATTCCAGTTCCCCCTGGGTAGACTCTCCAACGTTCTAGATTTTGCTAAAGGTAAGTCCTTTGGCCTCTGTTACCCATGCTATAGTTTACACGTTAAATGTCTCCAAATATCTGTCCTTGTGTTGAGGGCTTAGCACATAGGGTAGCTCTTTTGGAGATGGTGGAACCTTTGGCAGGTCAGGCTTTGGAGAGTACTTAGGCCATTTGGGGAGCACTCAGTGCAGGGTATAGGACCTTGGTCTCTTTTGTTTTTTATTAACATTTATTACAATGTATTCAATTTGTACCCCAGCTGTGTCCCCCTCCCTTGTCTCCTCCCCATCCCACCCTTCACACCTCTTCTCCCCTATGCCCCTCCCCTAGTTCCCTGATAGAAGAGGTCCTCCTCCCCTTCTATTTGACCCTAGCCTATCAGGTCTTATCAGGACCAGTTGCGTTGTCTTCCTCTGTGGCCTGGCAAGGCTGTGGACCCACAGGGGTCGGTAATCAGAGAGCCCAACACTGAGTTCATGCCAGAGAGTGCCCCTGCTCCCCTTACTAGGGACCCCACTTGGAGACTGAGTCTATGGTTACATCTGAGCTGAGGTTTTAGATCCTCTCCATACATGGTCCTTGGTTGGGGTATCTGTTTCCGCAGGGCTCCCAGGGCTCAGTTTATTTGACTCTGTTGGTCTCCTTTTGGAGCTCCTGTTCCCTCTTTTCTTTTTTCTTTGTGCTTCTTGGTCTATGATACAACAGTTTACTATTATCTGGGCTCCCGCCAGCCTTTACTTCCCTCCCCAGAGGCCCAAAGCAGCGAGACTGCTTAAACTTGAATGAAAATCTCTAGAATTATGAGCCCAAGTAGCCTTTTGTTCTTTATAAATTGATGGCCTCCAGAATGTGGACATTTCAGAGTAGTGACCGAGGGAACACTGATGTGCACAGCCACATCTGCCCTTTCTCCTTCCGTCTGAAAGGTCATGGCGGCCCGTTATGTTCTCTGCAGCTACCACTGCTGCCTGTGTTTGCCTTCTGAGCTCCTCCATGACCTGTGTAAACCAGTCCCTGGATTTACTCCTTTTTAAATGCAAGGAGTAGTTTCTGTTTTCCTAGATGAAGCCTTCCATATAGGCTCACCATAACTGTGTCGTAAACACTCCCTGCATACCGCTCTCGGAGCAAGATAATGCCACAATTTCTCATCAAGCCAGAGCTGACTATCTCATTTCCCAGGGAATATAATATGCCCAGTTTTTAATTGGTTAGTTTGCAGACGCACAGAAATTACTATCTCAATTTTTTCCTGTCTAGTGAACAGTCCAGAAATTATTTATCTACTTGCATACTTTTATAATTCTTTGTTCTTAAAATAAGATGTGTGGCAGTTTTCTCTAAATCTAATATTTAGAAACACAACCTCCCAAATTGCCAAATAATAAACCCCTTAGGCTCAATCATGCTATCTTTTTTCTTTTTTCTTTCTCCTGAACCTAGAAAAAAAACATATACATATATGGTTTATATATGATTTATATATACATATATATACATATACACATGTATATATAAGATATATATATATATATGTATATATGGCTCCTTCTCCTTGCCCCAGGCAGCATCTTCAGAAGTTGTTTCTTGTGTTCGTTGACTCTGGTTCCCCTGGATTGACATTCCAACCTGAAATATTGAATTATCATAATCCCTCGAAGAATAAATTTGCATTAATGCGGAAGAGAAGGGGGTTATAACTGTGGAATGATTAAGGAAGACATGCGTGTTGGCTCTGCTGGCGTGAAACTGTCTCCAGCTGCCCCAGGCATTTGTGTAAATGCCTGAGACTTTGTATATCCCAAGGATAAATGATAGGGGATGAGAGATGAGATTAGGCCAGAGTTGAACAACCACTCCCATCAAACTATGTAGCATTTGCAGGCCATCCTGATATGGGTATGGGAATAAGACAGGGACTCTTCGGTAGACTGACTTGTGTCTGGTAGAGAAACAGTTGAGGCCAATGGCAACAGCATGTGTAACAGCCAGGACAACACGGTGGGAGAGAAGGTCATCTGAGGCCTGGTGTAGGTCTCACAGAAGCGTCGTCCTCTCCAACATTCTTATTCAGGCATCAAGAAGGCAAAGTCTCTCTTTAGTTCACATGGCACAGCCTACGGAACAGCACCAGTTCCTTCAACCTTGCGGCTCCCGCCCGGGAGCCCTTCCCGCCCGGGGGCCCTTCCCGCCCGGGGGGCCTTCCCGCCCGGGGGCCCTTCCCGCCCGGGGGCCCTTCCCGCCCGGAGCTACACCAGCATCTGTCTGCTCTATTGTACATGTGTCCTGCACCTCCCCACACTGAACTTGCACAAATGGAATGACGTTCTGTTTTTATTTTCCATTATTTTAAGAGTCAAGCTTAGGATGTAGGTGGAGAAAAAGAATCAAAGGTTTCTAATTAGGCAGACTCCTATCT
Source organism: Meriones unguiculatus (assembly GCF_030254825.1). Lineage (NCBI taxonomy): Eukaryota > Metazoa > Chordata > Mammalia > Rodentia > Muridae > Meriones > Meriones unguiculatus. Next base: position 72,026,026 of record NC_083367.1, on the reverse strand, counting down.
CCGGCAGGCCAGAGTTTAAAACACATCACTGTGGTAAATAGATCTGTAAAGCAGTGAAGTGCTCTGGGGTTGTAGGCGCAGCTCAGTGGTAAGGCACTCGCCCGCTGTGTGTAAGATTGTGGGTTCAGTCCCGAGCATACAAACAACGGTAAAAAGAAAAACATGTTGTTTTCGTTTTCAAATTTGTAGTATGTTTACAGAGACCTTTATGCCTGGATCAATCCAGTGGCTTGTCAATTCTTAACAAGGAAAACATGAATGTTTTCCTCCTGTTTTTAAAAATCACCTTCCTCAAGAGATTGTAATTTCTTGGAGGGCAAAGGCCAATGTAATACTCCAGAATGATACTGGAATGATGCATTTTATCCTGTGGCTCTAGGGATGTGTAACCTCAGCCTTCACGGTTTACTAGGGAGAAAAGGACCAATGTAAACTGAATGAAGTACCTACTGTGTGTCCACAGGCACTTGGCAGATTCCGATCACATTTGACCCTCACAAATTTCAAATGAGGGAGTTATTATGCATGCTATTAAAAAGAAAGAAAAAAAAACAGAGCTCAGATTTATTCAAGAAAGGTGACAGAGCAAAGAGGGGGAGCCAGGCCTCTGATATGAAGCCCACACGTTTTCCCTGTATGAGTTCTGATGTTTAATTTTTCAAAAGGACGTGTTCCCTTTCGTTGTGAGCTTTAACACTCATCAAAGGAAATGTCTGTTTATGTAAATTCCCTTCCCTGATAGACAGAGCGATTATTTATAGCCTGTTGACATTTGCTGAGTTTTCCGCTCACATTTACATTAGCCTGACATCCCCAAGAGAAGGATTGGAAATGTTTTGATGGCATGTCAGAAATTTCTAAATGTATATTCACGGATTCATTCCACAAACTCCTTGGAATGTATACTATGTTTAAGGCGCGGTGCTGGGGAGAAACACTGAGGATCTCGCTGGTGCAGTTCCATAGACCATCTGCTGAGGGTGACCACTCTCAAGGACTGACCATTCCAGCAGAGGCTCCAGTGCGCATGGGCCTGCGGTGGGGTTTACCTGTGAGCACCAGGTATATTGTAGGGACCCAAACAAAGACACGTAGGACTTGAGAAAGAAGAACTCAAACGGAGGGAAAATGTCATTAAAGAATTTGGAAAAACACAGTAACAACAACAGCAAATCTTTAAAAAGTCTTTTGCCTGTGTAGTGAAATAATAGGAGGTACAGGATAGAATTCAAGAGTGATGCCCACTATTTCAGAAATGTTTCATCCTGAACTCGTGACTTTGTACTGACTCTTTCAGCACTCTGCTCACCTGGGGCCTGGGGCATACCAAGGCTTCTGTCACCGAACCGTATCCCTAACTTTTATTTTGCTTTTTAATTTTGAGACAGAGTTTTGCAGAATTGCTCATGCTGGCATTGAACACAGCCTGTAGTGCAGACTGGCCTTAAATTCCCAATGCTTGTGCCTCAGGAAAGAGGAGCTGGAGTTGCAGGTCTGTGCCTGTTCCTCCAGATATCCTCTACTTCCTTAAAGCTCAGTTTCCTAACTAGTAAAACACAGGTGTTGATAGTTCTCTCAAACGTGACACTAAGAATCTGGCTTTTTCTAAATTGTCATTTATAAGCACTAGAATGATACAATTATTGGTACTTCATAAAAAATTTCTTTGATGTTCTAACAACCTTGGAAATGAGCATAAGGAAATACACAGAGAAACAGAGTGCCTGACCATTGCTGGCCTAGGGTGCAGTGTACAGCTGGGAGGCAGGAGAGCTTGCCAGAGACATCCCCATCAGCAGAAGTGGAGAGATGGTTAGAAGGTGGATGACGAGTCTACCTTTTGGACATGAAAAGTACAAGATGTTTACACAACACTCAGCACAATCGAAGAGAGGGAAAGTCATTCTCATTACAACTTAGGAGACTAACAAATTGAAAGGAGAGATGCAAAAGCTTTATGTTACTGTTTTGTCTCTATTTTTGCCTCACTAGCTGCCTTCGTTAGCAGCCAGATGAGCATTTTCTTGGTATGCGGCACTATTTCACCTGACTTTATTTAAGATTTGATTATCCTGATTCAGTGCCCACCATTCAAAGTTTCTTAACTCATTTTTAATAAACTCAGAGCATCAAAGACCATTTTTCTACCTGAGCAGGCCAGGGAAAAAAAGAACTAAATAAATACATAAAACCATAGAAGGTGTTTTATTTTGGTTTCTAAAGATCAAGTGTAAAGCGGTCTTGAGTAATATTAAATCCGACTAGGTGTCCAGCTTGCATTGAATAGAATGAGAGCTCTGTTCCCTTTTCCCTATTCACATTAGTTTAGACCCAGAGGATATTTATTAAACAATGAGGAACAGAAGAAACTAATGTTAAGGGAGGAAATTGGTTTTCCTGCACTGCGGTCCAACCTATTTTTAAATTAGCAGAAGCAAGTGTTAATATGAAACCCTCTGACCAGTAATCACATTTTCCTTTCGCTTTGTTGGAAAATCACAGCGGTCCATATTAGCATTTCACACTAGTTAGGAGTGCAGGTAAAGTGGTCCCGACAGACTGTTCAGGGTGAGCACCAGGGAGGGAGAGGTGATGTGGGCAGGAAGGTTCCCTGGAAAAGCACCTCAGTAGGCAATTTCATGTGGAAGCTAAAAAGACTTTTTTTTTTTTGACAGCAATTCAAAAATAAAGCAGAAAAGACAATGAACAGGGCTCCACACCGAGTCAGGTTATAGTTTCCTCAGGTGCTGACACAAAATCAATGTCGCCACCACCTATTGATGATTTATTTCAGTAATTACTCTTGAGCCCATAACTAAAATGCTGTCAAAACAGGACAGCCTTGTGCTGCTAAACGCTTGTGCTTTCTTCTTTCAGTAGATTAATTTACATGTAATAATGAAAACGGCACAGTTCCCTGAAACTTACCAGTCAGCAGTCTATTGGCAGGCCTTGGAGGACAGGGAAGGGAAATTAACAACCACTTTGAAACACCTTTCACTGGGTAACTCAGGAGCAGAGAGCATAGGGAGCAATTTTCTGATTGGTTCGGTTAAGGGGATGGGTCTCTGAGCAAAGTCTGGGAGTGGAGGACTTAGCAGAGCCCCGTGGCTTCTGGAAGGCTCGTAGGCGTTGTCTGCCACAGCATTCCCCACTGTGGTCCCAGGAAGGGCTCTCAAACATTTGCAGAACTTTCCAGATAAGAAATAGTATTTACTTAGTAAGCAGCTGGGGAATGTTTATAAGGAGCTAATCTGGAACGCACGTTTGTGATTTATGAGGCCATATAACGGTGTGTGGAGGCTATGTTTGCAGTATCTGGCAGTGGATCATGGCTTTCCTATCTCGGGAACCATACAGAAGAGCCCCCCCCCCCGCCCCCTGCTTCTAAATTAGGGATTCTGAACATGGGATCTGAAACTGGATGGGATAGGGAAGGTATTTCTTCATTTTCAGTAACATTTTTCAAAACTTTATGATGTGCTTTGAGCACAAACGGAGCTGTGAGGGCAGTGCTAGCAGTACCTGTGGCTTTGAAGGCAACAGAAATCACAGTTTTTAACAATTTTTTTTTTATTTTGCTTACCTTGAAAGGGGTTTTTGAATTTTATGATTTGATCATAGTTATGATTATACTGTTATGTATCATTTACTGTGTTGAAACAGTGCACTGTTTATTCCGTATGTATGAGTGCATTGCGGTATATATGCGTGTTCACGTGGGTGTGTGCAGGTGTGTGAAGGTATGTATACATACGCTTTTAGAGACCGGAGGCTGATGCCCTGCAGTATCACTGTGGATTCTTCACCTTGGTTCTTGAGATGGAGGCCCCATGGACCACGGAAATCAATGACGCAGCTACACCAAGTGGCCAGCGAGCCCCAGGGCTCTACCTGCCTTCAGCACGGGGGCTACAGGCGCGTTCTGCCACACACAGCTTTTATGTAGCTGTTTGAGATCTGAGCTCAAGACATCATGCAAATAGCAGCTGAGGCACCTTTCTACCTGGCAGAGTGGGGTTTTTTTTTCTTTTTTTAAGAATAACAATTTCAATAAACTTGGTTTTGTTTCATATTTTATGCTTCAAAAGTATTTTAATAACTTTGTGCAAAATTAATTCAAAGACCTTAATGTAAAACCTAAAATTAAAAAACATTTAGGAAAAATATATTCAGTAACTATTGTTTGGTGATGTTATTAAAAATGATACTAATGTAATCTATAAAAGGAATAATTAAGTTGGGCTACACTGAAATTAAAAATCTTTATGTAACACTTGGTAAGAGGATAAAACAATCCTAAAATAGAGAAAGCATTGGTAATTTAATATCCGAAAAACCCACTCTTTTCTAGACTACAGACGAAACTCTAAAATTTCAATAATTGAAATAACAGCAAAAATGGACAGTGAGTTTCACCAAAAAATTAATGTAAATGACAAATAAGCACTTTAAATGATGTTTGATGTCACCATTCATAAAGAAATTGTAAGTTAAAATGACAAGTGTGATCTACTACACACAGATCAAAGTGGCTGAAAACACAGGGCAGGGATGCTTGTGGGAAGAGGGGCTAGAGTGCCCTCTGGGCGGGGCCACTGCCAGGCTACCAAATGGGCTCTGGAGGAAAATAAATTAAAAGTTTAAGAAGACTTGCTTGGGTGCTGGAGAGATGGCTCAGCGGTTAAGAGCACTGTCTGCTTTTTCAGAGGTCCTGAGTTCAACTCCCAGCAACCACATGGTGGCTCACAACCATCTACAATGAGATCTGGTGCCTCTTCTGTCATGCAAGCACACATGCAAATAAAATGCTCATATGTAAAAATAAATAAATATTTTTTAAAAAAGAAGACTTGCTTGAAGCTCCCATTACAAACAAGTTCCAGACACAGGCCAGGAGTACCTGGTCAGTGGGCAGGGAAGAGTTAAAACTGAGCTGGTCTGCTTAGAGCAAAACCACACTCTTGCAGGGAACATAGGACCAAGCAAAAGCAGGCTCATTTGTTTGATATCCACATGTTCTTTGGAGCTTGAGCCAGGACAGCCAAGGTGCTCCTGCCTTCTCCTCTCCTCTCCTTTCCTTTCTTCCTTCCTTTAAACCCCCTTTCATTTTTTTAGAGGAAAATCGTTTAGTGGGTTTGACAGGTTGGTGTGATTTCTGTAAGAGCAGCTTCAGAGAGGTCTGCTTCTGAAATCTCCCATTGGAAGAAACAGTAAGATCTGCATAGAAACTAGTTCTGCTTAAAATCCATGCTCACACACACATGCACACATTTATGCATACACACACATACACACTCAACAAGTACACAAATACATATACAACACACATACACATGTACAGATATATGCAAATATACAAATACATAGACACATGCACACCACACATACATGCACACCAGAAAACACATACACAAATGCACACATACATTCATGAACACCACGCGTGTATAGACAAACACATATATACACACATTATACACATGGTCGTACACTTACAAACCCATACCTACACATACGCTTGTACACACACACACACATATGTACAGCTTTGATACTGCTTAGGTTTTCCTTAGGTGCAGTCTCCAGTGATGAAACTGCCTTATACTGCATCTCTCATAATACACTAATGCGTGACTATATCTTAAACTGTCCAGAACTGGGTACGTGTCATCCCATACGCTCAGAAGGCTGGGGCAAGAGGACTGCAGGTTGTAGGCCACCCTGGCAACTTTTCAAGACCTGCTCTCAAAATGCATTTTGAGTGCTAGGGAGTTTAGCTCAGTGGTAGAGCACTTGGCCAACCTAGCAAGGACCTAGGTTCTGTCTCTCACACACACAAACAAACATACCCACAAAACACACACAACACACACACTACACATATGCACAAGTACACCAAAATGCATATACAAATATACACACACATGCACACCACACATACACACACATCATACATACATACGTATTCACACATCATCCACATATATACACAACACACGCACACACAACCCAGATATTTAAAATCAATGTGTCCATCCTGTCATCGTGTAGCACATGAAGAGTAAACACTCCCCAAACAGTTCAGTGTCTCACCAAATTGCAGGCCATTATGAAACCATGTTCCTAGTCTATCTGAACAGAAAATGTGCAGTAAAAATACTACATATTAGTGCTCAGCAGTACGGCTACAAGGCTAGCCCCTTCTTCTTCCTATCACGTGAGTGCGTGAATACAGCTACAAGGCTAGCCCCTTTTTCTTCCTATCACGTGAGTGCGCTAATCAGCTTTTATCACAGGGACAGACTATCTAAAAGAAATCAGTGCCGAGTACCGCAGGATGTGTTGGTTCACGGCTCTGGGGATTCAGCCCAGGGTCAGCTGCTCCATTGCTCTCGTCTTAAACAAGGAGAACTCACAGGAGTCAGAACACGTGGCTGCCCACTTCCCGCCGGCCTTCGACGAGCTGCCCCCGCCCTGTTAGCTCTTCCAGTTAGGAGCTGCTCATTGGGTTTCCGTAGAGGAGGTAACGCCCTCATGGTCCACCATCTGGGGATCAGGCCTGTAGCGTTTCCTATGCAGACCAACAGTAAATTTTTTTTTTTCAGTTTAAATAGTTTTCGCTTTCTAAGCTTTTCTGCTGTTAAAAAATTGGACACAAACACCACTTAGCTTAGGCCTGCAGAAGGCCAGGGTTGTAACCGTCAACTACCTTCCATTCCCGTACCTGCCCCTTGGACAGTCCTCGGGTAGTCACACACTGGAGCTGGGGCCTCTTGTGATCACAGTCCTGTCTCGGGGACCTTGAAGGCCCTGCCTCCTTTAGGCTGTCTTTGTTTTCTTCCATCTGTGCACACTCACTATAAAATTATAGTGCGTAAATACATAAACCATTTTCAGCAGTATCAATTACCGTCAAATACTACATTACCGTATATAGCTGTATGCCCTACCAGGTGTGGCTAGCCCCTTGTGGCACTGCAACACAACCCTGCTTCACACAACTTAATTGATCCTTGAAGCAACTCATTGAAAAGGGAGCTGGTTTTTACGATATCGTCCCTCTAAATCCATGGAGAAACGAAGGCTATACTGCACAGAGCTAATAAATGGTGGAGATGGTAGTTGAGTACATGAGCTGTAGAAGAGTTTCAGGCAGAAAGCACTATATACGAGAGGAAGCAAGGCAGCTTTTCACCATACAACTCATGTCAACTGAAGCACATTAATAGGGCTGATCCATATTTATCAGGCTTTGGGTTATTCCATTTGTATGTAGCATGAATAATCTCATTATTTAGCTTTAGATAGATTTTTTAAAGGTTCTTTTTTTGTGTTTATAAGTCTTTTGCTTACATGTATGTATCCATTCTGCTGGATTTACAAAGGGTTGTAAACCACTATATGGGTACTGGGAATCGAACCTGCATCCTCTATAAGAGCAAGAATTGCTATTAGCCACGGAGCCATCTCTTTAGTTCCTGAATACACACATATCCATATATGAAAACATATGAGTATGCTTATGTATGAGATATATGTGTGTGTACATAGACATATGTTAACACATGAATACAGATATAAGAGAGAATTCAAAAGAATTTCTGAATTCTTTATATCAAGGATTGGCAAGCTATGTCTAAAAGGCCAGATAACTCTTTTATGCTTTGTGAGCCAATGAAATAGCCTGTTATCATTATTTGTATAGCTTTAAAAAATTCCTCATCTTTTGCATAACCTACAAATCTCTGACAGTTTCTTTTGATAAGCCAAACATGTATTCGATTTGATACATTTTAATATAATACATTTTAGTGAGCAAATAAAAGCAAATTTTAACATACTTTTTAAAAACAACTTCATAATAAAAAGTTATCTTTAAAATCTTGATTAAAATGTCCCAGGTAAAATGTTAGATATAGTTAGAAATAAGTAAAATGTCAAATATAGAAAATACTGTGTCAAAATGTTTTGCTTTCATTTCCTCTGATGCTGTATTATATTATGAAACATCAGAGAGGATATTTGACTATTGCTCGTTCTGATACATGTGTGTATGCACACACATTCTTTTCTAACCTACACGCATGCCCTCCAAGTATGGCTCATGTACATGGGTTTGATTTACTCAGAAGTAACACTCAAGGTCACATTTTAGCACTATTAGTATTGTATTATGTCGGCACTAAAGGGCTTAATGGATGTTGAATATTATTTTTTTTGTACCCTGATTTAGCACTTGCAGTGGGTTATTGCTGATCTATGCAACTTTAGAATTAATTGTGCAAATTAGTTCAAGGCAAGCCTGAGTGTGTGAAAAAAGATGACACTCTATGTTAACTTGGTGCTGAAAGCATGTTTGCAGAGCTGTCTCTGAAAAGAAACACAGCCCATTGCTGGAGGCTTTTGTCTAGGTGAGGCCTAGACCCAAACTGAGTCAAGGATGAGTCCAGGTAGTTTAATATATGATATGCTTCACATTTGAAGACAACATCTGCGTTGCAGCTGTCAAATTTTAGTGAGGTTCTAACACACAGTGGCAAAGGCATTTATTGAAAAATAAAAGTGATATATTTTAGGTAACAGGATGTGTTGTGAAGACAGTGAGAGAAAGAAAACAGCGCGACATGAGACAGTCTAATATGATTGGTGTCTTCTGTGTGAAAGCATTAGTGGGTTTATTTAAACTTCACTTGGCATTTCTGCATTTTATGTCAAATCTTGGGGTGGCTTAGAGTGTCAAGAATGCCACTGGAGGAACCTGGAATCTTGAGAAAATACGTGGGCCAACCCAGCAAGCTTTATATTTTCTGGCTTTGAATGGACAATGGGACATATATTGTACATAACTTATATAGACCTATAAGATATGATAAACATAATGAAATCTACACACCTAAAAAAGATAATCAATTGAGCGGACATGGGGTAAGATGATCAATCCTCATTTAGAAAGACAGATGGGATGTGCATTGAACGTATGACAGGAGTCTACTGAGCGCATCTGAAAGACTCTAACTAGCAGTGTTTTCAAAGCAAAGACTCATGACCAAACCTTTGGCAGAGTACAGGGAATCATAAGAAAGAAGGGGAGTTAGTCTGATGGGGAAAGGATAGGAGCTCCACAAGGACCAAATATATCTGGGCACAGGGTCTTTTCTGAGACTGACATTCAACCAAGGACCATGTATGGATATAACCTAGAACCTCCACTCAGATGTAGCCTGTGGTAGCTCAGTAACCAATTGTTTTCCCAAAGTGAGGGGAACAGGGACTATTTCTAACAGGAACTCAATGACTGGCTCTTTGGTCTCCCCACCCCCGAAGGGAGGAGCAGTCCTGTTAGGCCACAGAGGAGGGCTTTGCAGCCAGTCCTGAAGATACCTGATAAAACAGGATCAGATGAATGGGGAGGAGGTCCCCTCCCATCAGTGGACTTGGAAAGGGGCATGGTGGAGATGAGGGAGGGAGGGTGGGATTGGGAGGGAATGAGGGATCGGGACATGGCTGGGATACAGAGTTAATAAAATGTAACTGATAAAAAATAAATAAAAAATAAAAAAAGCAAAAAAACAAGTTAATTAGATGATGCTATACTGAGGCAGTTTATTATAGATACAAATACAGCCCAGCTTAACACATACATATGCATACACATGCATATATGTGCATGCATACAGATATGTATGCATGAACATATATGTATTCATATATGCATGTATGTATACACACTGTAACAAATGTATAAAGAGTAGGACTTACTAGAGGTAAAAACTATTTTTGGGTCTTTGGCTTTTGTTTTTGTTTTTTTGTCAAATTAAGCAATCAATACCTATATTTAAAATTAAACTTGTTTTTACTGTGGAAAATAAAATCATATAGGAGACTATTTTTAGATGATTTTTTAAAAAAATACACTCATTAATATTTATTTTATTATTGTGTGTGTTTTATGTGATTGCAGTGCATTGAGAATGTCGACAGAGAACATCAGATCCCCTGAAAGTGGAGTTACAGGTGGCTGTGAGCCATCATGTGGGTGCTGGGGACTGAACTCCGGTCCTCTAGAAGAGTAGCCAGGACTCTTAACTGCTAAACCATCTCTCCAGCCCCCTTATAAGAACTTTTAACTATAGAAAGTCGATATTTCAATAATGACATCAAAAATATTTCAGCATCACATTTTTAGCAAGTAGGTACCTTGTGAAAAGGAAAGAAAGATGCCATGTTTGTGACTTAATCCTGAATTCTGTTTGCACTTGTTTTAGTTTTATAAGCTTGTACTATCACCTGAATTTGAGAGCATTCCACCTAATCACCCTGACGGACAATTTATTATCTGGCAGAGCTTCAAGCTGTGGGCCCATCCAGCGTGCACAAATGAGAAATAGCAATGTTCTGCCTCCCAGGGCCTAACCCTGCCTCGTAACTCACCTGTAGCAGAAATCCAGATGCTCGTATCTGCTCTCAATATAAGACTGCTGGGCCAGAGATTTCCCAAGTATGTGTAGTCACACTCAAGGAATAATTTAGTCTTACATTATTTTAATTTTTTACTACTTGTTATTATTATTCTCTCTGTGAGTACATAGTGAAGCTCAAAGGACAGCATTTAGAAGTTGGTCTTCTCCTTCTATGTTGGGATCTGAAGATAAAACTTGGTTTTCTAGGCTTGGAAGCAAAGCGATTTTAACCACTGGTCAGCCCTGACTTTTAGGGGCTGGGGAGAGGATTCTCACTGTCCTCAAACAGCTAAGAATGAAGTAGCATCAACTCTACCTAACTTTTCCAGATCTGACAGACCATGAGTTTGACTATCTTAATACTGTGTGTAAGGAAAAAGAAAAACCAGATTTTTGTATTCCAAAGGCTTCACTTGAGTTGTGTAGGGAAAGAAATAATATGTCAACATGTCGGTATTTTCCAAATAATGATGAAGTTTCATGTATATACATTTATTCTTCTTGATAAAACCAACAGTTTCTGATAGTCCAAAATACAGTCACTAGTCAAATAGTGTTTATCTAATAATATAAAATTTCTAAAGTAATATATATATTCAAGCACTATTTTCATATCTAATAGCATTTGTGTTAGAAAAGCCTGAAATTTATAGAGAAACATAATACCTATTTTTACGATTCATAAATATTGTCAATGTTCATGATATGCAGTATTTGTTTATCTGGCACACAGAGATACAGTGCTCCTGTGTATCTCCTTTTACATTCTACAGATTTACAGTACTTGTATACCAGACACCACACTTTAGGGTAACTTACATCAGCACTATAAATAACAATACCAGGAAATCTTTAAAATGAGACTAACTATGAGCATAAGCCTCTTTCTATTTAGATACAATGTGAGGAACACTTGAAAACCTGAGAATAATTATGTGGTGTTCTTTTGAATGTACATTGCATATTGCATTATGGACATATGCCTAGTATTTTCAATAAGTACTGAGGATCCCAGTTCCAAAATCATAGTATTATACCTAAAGAGGAACGAGTTATCTAGAAGCTTTAAAACCAAATTGATACATGTAAATTGATGAAAGCCAGAAGTAATGGTACTTCACAATAAGTTGAGAACCAGATTTTAATTGAAAACTACCCACAGAAATAGCTTTGCACTCTGTTCATTTTCCTAGAAATTTTATCTCTAGGACATGTAACAGCAGAGAAACACTCACAGTGAACAATGGAGACAGCCAACCTCTTACATTAAAGACGCTGAGAAGCTGCTAGGCAAGAACTAACTCTAGACCTTAATCAACACCTTGCTGTTTCTGTGGATGCTGGGCCACCCCACACTCCCATTAATCTGTATTGTATTATAGCTAATGTAAACCATTGTATGGCATGCTTTAAAACATAAGGCTCACATACAGCATCTACTTTCCATGTATGTATGTGCGTGTGTGCAGGTGCACACACCACTTTCCATGGACGCTGGAATTAAGCTTTTTGCTGCTCTCTACCTTATATTTTAAGAAAGGGTATCTCACTGAAGCCGCTAGATGGATCCACAGGCTCTCTACCAACCAGGCCCCCTTAGTGCTGGGGTTATAGCCACATATCATCATGCTCAGCGTTTACATGAGTGGTGGGAATCTGAACTCAGATCCTCATGTTTGGGCAGAAATCACTACCTGCTGAGCCATCTGGCCAGCCCAGTCCACACTTTTTGTGGGTGCTTACAACATCCTTTCATCCTTCTTGTCTCATCTTTATTGAGAAAGGTGATTCGCTTCTGGGTCACTGGTCAAGAATCTGTAAAGCAAAGAGGACATACATTCTAACGTTTGATTCAAAGTTTGCTAGTGTGGCATTTCTGGTGTCTCTTTGGCTGCCTTCTGAAGCACAGACAGATTTGAAGCAATGTTCTCTGACAGCTCAAAGCTGCTTAGCCAGTGGGATGCATTAATGCCTTGCACAGCAAATTTCTCTCATGGTCTCTTTGCTTCCAGGCTTTGTAGTAGGATGGCCCCTGTCCCTGATACAAATTATAAGAAGCAGTTGTTTTTTCAAAGAAGAAAAGATGGAACCCTGCAAAGAATGTTAGGCATAACCCCTCTTTGCCAGACACCCTTAGGAGACTCGTAGGAAGTCAGGTACCGGAGTGTGGGCCTGTGGACCACAGCACAAGCCTACATATATACCAAGCATGAAGCAACTGGGGGTAATTTCACTAGCCACCAATTGAGAAAGCTTGTTAAATTATCCCTGAGAAATCAGCAAAAAGGCAGCTAATGGTATAGTTCTAAAAGAGAATTTGTCTACCTTTGCATGTATCTCTTAATTTAAGAAACTTTTTTATACAGTTTTATGTACCCCATGCTAACCTCAAATTCGCTATGTACCAAGGGTGACTCTCAACTTCTGATCGTCCTGACTCAAGGGTCTGAGTACTGGAATTACGAGCACATACCGCCATACCCAATTTATGTAATTGAAACCCAGGGCCTCATGCACACTAGGCAAAGCACCCTATCATTGAGCTACTTCCCCAGCTTTGCATTTTATTTTTTATTAATTGTAATAATTGTTCATATTAATGATGTTCACTGTGATATTTCCACATGTACATATGTGCCCTTGTCAGATATAAAACAGGTTAAATTAAGAGAAGTAGAAAGATTCTTACTTGGTATCATTACTATGGCTAGACAAATCATAGGCCCTCGGTGAGAACCTACTGTTAAATAGTATTAAACCGACTCCTCACAACTTATCACTAACCCACGGTATATCCCATAACTCATCAGAGAAGCTTATTTTTGCAGTAGATGGTGCCTAACAGAGGTTCACAGTGGACAAGGGACAGAGAAAGACTATGGACTGCTCAGCCATAAATGGGCTATCCATGTCATATCTATTCCTCCCAAGCTTCAAGGATCTTTGCAGAGGTGAAGGCTGAAAGATGGTACGAGCTAGAAGTGGCAGATGACTTCAAAGAAGCGGTTTTCCAGACACTTCAGGGCAGTTAAGGAGATGACCTTATAGCAGTTGTGACATCTTGCACAATTCCTGGACAAACTCAAGCCAGATAAAATCCTAGTAGGAAGTCCCATACCTAGCTGAAAAGCTATTGAAAATTGACAGCTGCTCGGGTAGACACATTCATTTTATTTAAGAGTGATAACCCCTGGTAGATTAACCACACCCCCAGTGAATAGTCTCTTACCTAAAAGTATATAGATAATCAAACTGATAAGTGTTTACTAATAATGATAAAAGGACACAGATAGCGAAAGGTCAGAGTGATCTGGCAAAAGTTAGGGGAGAGGGGGCCAATATGACCAAATGTATGAGATTCTCAAAGAAATTAAGTATTATTTTAAAAGGGAATTAGAAAAATCCAAAATCCATTAGTTGTATCATTTATGTGTGGCTGTGTGTGCTCATGAGTGTGTAATCATATACATGGAGGCCACAGTCGATGCAGAGGGTCCTTTTCACCCACTCTCCTCATTATTTGTTGGACAAGGTTCTCGCTGAACCTAGACCTCGTTGATGTTGATGGAATAGAATGGGTGGCTAAGAAGCCGCAGGGAGCCTTCCAGCTCTCCTTCCTCAGCACCAGGTCACATGTGCATGTACTCCACTCATCCTGTGCATGCGGGTATCGAAACCAGGTCTTCATGATTTCCTGTCAAGTGCTTTACTGACTAGGCCATTTTCCCAGACTGATTTTTTTAATAAAATAAATTACCCTTTGAAGATCATGAAAATTGTTTTATGTAGCACGTAATGTTTCCTTCCAAAAGTCTCACTCATTAATTTTCTACCAAAGAAAAACATTACTCTCTCCATTATCCATCCTAACGACTCTAACCTTTGAAGTTACCATTGCATATTTATTATGATTGGGAATTTTTTTCATGTAACAATCCCTTTAAGTTGAACAAAAATACTGTCACCCAGTTGTCATTAATAGCCTTTACTAGTAGGACAAAAAATACAAGTTCATATCAAAACTATTCTACATGTTCTTAAGATGCATTCCATTATTGCTTTAAAAAAAGAAAGAAAAATCAATTCTCATTTCTACTGAATAGGTTAATTGCTTAAAAATACTCATTAAGAGCCTATTCTGCACATGCATTATTCTGACTAAGAATAACGAGTCTATGTATTGGTATTGTTTTTAACCTCTCTAGTAATTCTAACATGTGGCTCAGGGTGAAAAATGACTGCTCAGGGGGCCTAGTTCTGAGAGGAGGGCAGGAGGCATTCACAGGATAGATAGCTTTTGAGAAGGCTGCAGCCATAGTTCACAGACTGTACCTGGTCCTGGTGATCTCTCAGGAACTAGACAGGGTTAAGCCTGGTCATTCCTTGCAAGGAAAATAGGCCTGGAAAGAGGAGACATGTCCAGGGCATGGAAGAGTAAAAAGAAAGGTATTCTAGAAGTAACAAGAAACTCTGGCATAAAATGAACCTTGAAGGAACTAGACTATCTACTCCATGGAAGATTATAAAAAAGGAAGTGAGAGGAGTCAATATGATTTGGCTGGAAATACACAGAAAAGAAGCATTAAAACTACACGGAAGAGTTGAGTTTCCTTCATCTGGCCAAAGAGAAGCACTGTTTTAACATTCTTAGGTGGTAAATATGATACGCAGTGACCTTATTTGAAAAGGGGAAAGTGTGCGCAGTGGGGATGTATTCAAGACTAAGCACTTTTTTATTGGGCGGCTTGGTATCACTGAGGGGCCTAATGATGACAGATTCTCACTGCCCCAGACCTACTGTCTTCACTCCACCCAACATCTTTGAATACACATCATGACATCTCGTACATGCTCAGTCATTCATTCATTCACTCATTTTTTATACTCCTCCTGACTATATAGCTCAGGTGCTCACTATTGATCCTCATGCCTAGGCCTTCCAAGTCCTGCAGATATGTGCTCCATGTCTAGCTTGAACTTATTAAATGTCGTTAACAATGTTTATAAATGTTATTACCATTTACATACTACATAATGCTAGGTAATGCTATGTCCAGAAAATAAAACTAATATCCTTGATTAACAAGCATTAAAACAACTAAATTATTGGTACTAAAGGAATAGAGATGAAATAATAAAGATAATTTTATTACTAAGTGCCTTTAAAAATATATTATCTCAATTTATCTGAATTAGTTATCTCATCAGTTGATGTACTTACTCTCGTCTCCTCACAATAGAAATGTACAAGAAACATAACAACAGATTGAGAATACACAGTCACTCAATTAATAGTGACAGTTTTTACTGACATATAATGCACAGCGCAAAAACATTTAGAATTCATGAAATAAATTTGGAAAACCTAAGTCAGGAATGAAGGCTTCAAGAAGATGAAGGAAACCTTTGTTTTGCTCCTAAAAGCTTTGGTCAATACTAAATATTCGGTCAGTACTTGCTGTACTCTACTTTGTAGCTGCCCTAGTTATTCATTGCTTAAGGAACAAACAAACTAATTCTATCAAAAATTGCTTGGAAGATGGGTGAAATGATAATATAAAAATATATTTCAAGTGAAAAGACATTCCCTCCTCTTTTCCTCTCTCTCTTTTTCTCTCTCTCTGACACACACACACACACACACACACACACACACACACACACTTAGATGTCTCTGACACCAGATTAAAGACTTTAGCTTTGACGCTGGTAGAGCCAGTGAAGAAATGTTTGTGTAGAGAGCCCAAGTTTTAAGTGATTAGTTATCTTCACATATCTGACAAGGTATTTGAAAATTCTACGACTTTTCAGGAAAGTTAACCAAGCGTGTATGACAAAGGGAACAGCTGGAAACTGAAGTGGTATCTTTTGCTACTACATTTTTTTCCTGCACTTTTGAGTTCTGGGGTTAGAGACTTAACTTGATGAAACTGTTACAGGGAGTTTTGAGACTCAAAGTATTTCCCCAGCTCATCTTCAAAACGTTATTTCAAGTCCTCTTTTTTTGTGAGCCAGGGTCTTACATCTTCTAGATCTCTTCCTTCTCTTTTCCCTTCTCCTTTTCCTCTCCCTCCATCTCTTTTTTCTTTTCCTCTTCCTTCTTCTCTTTTTGCATGTATGTAAACACATGTTTGCATGTTCATGGGCTCACACATATGCCTGTGTGTGCATGCACATGTGAGACAGTGGTTGATGCCTGTGCCATGTATATTGAAGTCACTTGACCCCAGAGATCACCAGTTTGGTGGCTAGTCCAGTCAGGAGTTTGCTCTGGTATCCCTATCTTTGCCTTTTGAAGCAGCATTTATGTGGATGCTAAGAATTTGAACTCCAAATCTCATTCATGAGGTTTAACCATTTACACACCAAGCCATCTTCTCTATCTTCATTCCAAATCTTAAAGTTAAAGGAACAGATGTTAGAATGTGTGTAGGCTTGTTTGGATAAGCTTAAACAAAGATTCATAATTCTTGTTTAGCATATCAATAATCATGATGAATACAAATTGTGTCAATAGCCAAATGAAAGGCAAAGACACTTAGATTAAAAGATACAGCCAACCTAACTGCTGCCTATAAAAAAAAAAAAAGGAGGGGTGTGCTATCTACAGAAAAATAAATTGAGCAGCATGCTTGATATTAAACCAAATATAACAAGAACTATAATGGCTAGATTAATATCAGACAAAGTAGATTTCTAAGCAAAGAATATTATTAAGAGTAAAGAGAAGGCCTGCTAACACTCCCATGCCCGCCCATTCCTTCAGATGATTCATGGCTGCAGCAATCCATGTTGATAATCCTGTGGCTAGTCCTGCGTCCACTCCGGTAGAATTTACTGTGACAATGGCCACTCTCAGCTGCTCCATCGTAGTATCGAATTCTCCAGTCCAATTACCTAAAATATAGCTCGACAATTGTTTAGACAGATTTGCAGCACAGGAAAAGTTCTCATGTTGTATGCTAGTGACACAAAGTCCAGCATACTTTCATTGACAGCCAGGTTGAGCGATTTGCCATAGGGTATCAATTTGCTCCTGCAAGAGGTCAATCCTCTGATTGAACACCATCAAGCTTCCTTTTAGTTGAGCATTAATTCCTTTATGTACAACTAAGGCATGAGCTACATTGGCTAAATGATTATTCAGGGTTTGAGCAGTCTGCCCAGTATGACTCATGGCTAATGCCCTGGTGGTAGCTCCAACAGCCGTCAATGAGATGGTAGTAACAATGGTGGCTGTAGTTCCAAGATCCCTTTTCTGTCTGAAGAAAGTCATAGCATGAGGGGCATCAATGGGCATAGGCACCCAGTGAGGCATGCGAGTAACCAGGGCATACCTAAATTCACTAGCATTCCAGCATTGGGCAAAAAAGCAAGTATCATTACCACAATTACTTGGCTCTATCTGGCTAATAATGAATAAAAATGGGGGATATAGACAAACAGGTGTGGGCTTATAGGAAATATTATGAGAAGCCTTAACCCCTCGTTGGAACATCCTGCGTCAGTTCTAGAACTAGCAGTGGTGGTGTCCGAGGTCTGAGTAGGTTCAGGAGACCATTGCCCCCAGGGGCGAGACGTGCGCCATGCTTGGTTTGCCTGTGGTATATATGCAAGATTAGAGTCTCACAACAGTGTGATGCAGCCATGATCATTCAGGCCTTTACAGCCATTGAAGCAGGACATTCTCCCCAAGCATGGTTGGATACCATAAAAAGCTAAAATGATACGCTCAGGATGCGAGGCTAAGCACTGCACTCAGGGTCAGCCGCTTTGGACCCAGAGAAGAGCATGTCTGATTGCATGCGGGTTGATGCCCCAGGTCCCGCCTCTGAGAAAAAGGTATCGGACGGTCTGATGCTCTTTGGGTGGATGACACCTAAATGAACATCAGTACAAAGTCCCAATTTATTTCTAATATCAGAGATCAGACCTCTACTCTTGCCTGATGCGTCTAAAACAAAAAGGGGGAACTGTAGAGAGCTGCGGAATGCTATGCCTTAAAGATGGAGCTGGTTTCCGCCTTCCACCTTCCCGATGGTGAGTGCTCTCTGTCACGAACAACTCCACATTTGGCTAAGGCCGAGGATCTGGCTTGCTTCCATGTATGTGGACCTATCTGCATTGCCCCCGTGGCACGCCTGGGGTGGCTACCCAGAGGCTATTTAAGCTGTGGGCTGGCTTTCCCCGGGGTCCGAGGATTGTTCAATGTTCCTGAATAAACTGCATTGAAAAAAAAAAAGAGTAAAGAGAAAAATTTATAATGATAAAAGGGTCAATTCATGAAGAGGCTACTTGTTGTGAATCATTCACTTATGTGAAATAGACGAACTTCTTAAAAGCAAAAACTACTAAAGCACATCCAAGAGGAAATAGATAACTTGATAGTCCTACACCAATGGGAAAAAAAATAGAATTTATACTTAAAAACATTCCCACAAGGAAACACCTTCACCTCCCATGAATCTCAGAGGTAAATTAGATCAGATGTTTATGAAGAAATAATGATGATTCTGATAGAGTTTTTAGAAAAATCAATAACTGGCGTTAATTCCCAACTCATATTGTGAGTTCAGAAAAAAACTTGTTATCCAAAGTAAACACATAGAAAGAATTTTCAGTTCTTAGAAACCAGTTTGGGGACACAAAGGAAGAGACAACAACTCCAGTTAAAGTACACAGTAAGAAAAAACTTTACTCTTGATCCAGTAGAGTCACTGTAACTTTTTTTTTCCCAGCACAAGAGCATCTTAGCAATCGGGAGCCAAGGAATACCACAGTCACTCCACACACACATACACACACAAACTCACACAAGAGATTTATTGAGGAGACTAAGAGAAAGATGGCTGCTCTGAATGGGAAGAGGGTTTTTGGAGCATGCGCCACGCCCTAGTGAAAAAGTGTAGCACCGCTGGAAGTGTCGTCTGGTGGTAGGGAGCTCCAAGACAAGCCGGGGGCATGGTGTCCCTTCCCTGGCTCTTTTTCCTTGCATGCACCACTCAAAAAAGTGGTGCACACAAGTCAGGAAGCACCCTTGGTTTTTGTTCTAAAGCTGGTATAACTGTGTCCTTTCCCCATTGGCTGGGACTGACCCCAAAGTCTTTTGTGATTGGCTAGTTTTAAGAGACTCTGGGCAAAGAAAATGAAGAAGGAAGAGGTTGTCACTTAAGTTCTAAGCAGGGACTTTGCGTTTAAAAAAATAAAATAAGGATGGGGATTAAAACATTTGCATAACTATTTTACAGTGTGGAGGAGATAAAAAGATTCAAATCCATTGTCTTAAAGTTTTGCGGTGTTTGAGAGCATCCCCAACGCAAATAAAGTGTCTGATGTGTCAGATATTATACCTTTCATGTATGCACTGACGTGCACTCCGGAAACACGCATTTTTCCTTCGTGGCCGTTAAAACTTTTAAAAATGAAATCTGTAAGCCTCATGAATACCTGTGCAAAACGATTTTAACAAATGAATTTTAGCAATAGTTTCCAAAGACAGATACATCACAGCCAATAGGATTTATTTGGAGAATGTAAGGCTTACTCAGCTTCTGAAAACTAATTTGTGTAATTCACCAGAATATCAAACTAAAGTAGAAAAACAAAACAAGCAAACAGAAACCATGATTATCTCAATGTAGGCAGAAGCAGTTGCTAAAGTTCATCAGTTTCTAATTTTAAAAAACTCTTGAGCAAGCTAGAGATAGAGGAAAATGTCCTCAACTTAATAATCAGTATGATATTAAATAAAACCAAACGATTACTCCGAAAATGAAGGGCCTGGGATCTCTGTTCTCGTTCTCGGTCCTTGCAGCCTTCCACACAGGTTCCACGCAGGAAAAGAAAAGTGCTTCAAACAGCATCCAAACCAGACAGGAAGTGGTAACATGGTCTTTGCTCATAAACTACCCAGAGAAATGTAATGGAATCAGCAGAATAACTACTTGAACTAGTAAGTGAGTCTAATGATATTGTTCAACACAAAACAGACCATCATTTGTCTCATGTTGGCACTGAACAATTGAACTTTTAAAAATACCAAGATAAGCCTGACAGTAGGGGTGTAGCTTTTAATCCCAGCACTCAGGAAGGCAGAGGCAGGTGGATCTCTGTGAGTTCGAGGCCAGCCTGGCCTACAGAGTGAGTTCCAGAACTACCAAGGCTACCCAGAGAAACCCCTGTCTCTGAAAATGAAAATCAAAAAATGAAACACAAAGCAAAAATGAAAATCAAGATAAATAGTTTACAAATACGAACCATTTAATAATCTAAAACATCTGTAAGTTTAAAATAGATTATAAAATCTTTAAAGGGGGGGTTGCTGGAGGGACCTCAGGGGTTAAGAGTACTTGCTGCTCCCGCAGAAAACCTCTGTTCAACTAAGCACCCATATCAGGCAGCTTACAACCACTTGTGACTCCAGTTCTAAGGTATCTGATGTCTCTTCTGGCATTTGCAGACAACCAGGCATACACACATACCCATAAGCAGGAATAAATTTAAATGTTTTGAAGTGTACAAATTATAAAAATCACAGGACACTACTGAGAGAAAAATGACATAAATAAAAGCAAATGGATCCATGGGTCAGTTTGCTAAGATGTCAGCTCTTCTCAGGTTGGCGGATAAAAAGCAGTAAACCGCTTTGGAAAATAGTCTGGCAATTTCTTTAAAAAGTTAAACACGCCTATCATTTGACCTAGCCGTTCTCCTGTAAAGAACCCCTCCTGGATGTGATTCCTGAACCACAGTTCTAAGGCTGAGTTTATGAAATCGTCCATCTCCCTGCTGGCTCCTTGTAACAGCTGTGCCGCCTGAGATTAAAGTGTGGTCCTCTCAGTGATGTTCTTCAAAACCCACCCTACTGGGTAATCGTGTTAGCAACAACCCTTCTACAGCACTGCGTGTTAGTGAGGATTAAGAGGCGGAGAAGCACTACTGCTTTCCTTTCCCGCTCTTTCTGCAGGGTGGACAGAGATGACAAAGGGTGTCACACAGTGACTCCTAGGAGATTTCAGCCACCGATGGTTAAAGCCGAGCAAATGGCTCCTGCCCAGCGGTACCAACCACTGCAGGGACAATGGCAGACTGGGTCAGGGTGTGGCAGAACCCCGGAATTCCAAGTCACTAGCCACACAGGCTCACGTTGACCACTTTGTTCGCCTGACAGTGATACGGTTGTGGCTTTCAAACATTCAGTTTCTCAGACATCACTTCTAAAGGCACAGATAAGCTTCTTGTAATTATGTCATGTCATGTATTTGAATTAAAGGGACTTTTAACCTCAAAATAATTTGGTTTCTCTTTTTACTGTTCAAAGCAACCATAATAGGTTACTCCCATAGCACTGATTATACATTTTATACCAATCTATACAGTAAAGGCTACTTATATATAATACTAATTTAAGGATGATATATTTATTATCGCATTACTATTATTAACAACATGTAATATGGTGTCATATACTTTATATCATTTATATATAGTCTATTGTGTGTTATATGTTATAACATTAATTATCATTGATGTGCACAGTACAGCAGATTATGACATGATAGCCTTTTTAGGCCAAGCAAATCACAAATCAAAGACCTGTGTTACAGCTTTTAACGTGTAGAGTTCTGTAGACTCAGGTGAGTGCCTTCCTCAATTCTGCTCTGCACTGATTAAGAGCTGGCTTCTCCCTCCCCAGTGCCTTAGGGAGAATCCTTCCTGTAGACCGCTCTCGGGCTTTCTGTGCCTGCTGGCTAATAAAGCAATAGCCTTTTGGCAGAATTCAGAGGTAGGCTTGCATGAATGTCAGCATAGAAGTTGTAGAGCAAAGGAGATACACAGATACATCACCTGCTTCTAACTGTGGTGTTGACCGTATGGGTATTTCAGAAATGATTTGGATCCAAGTTGCCTGGCCAAGTCACCATTGGTCAGTTGGAAACACTGCTAACAGATCAATTCAAATTTTTAATTCACTCCTCTAATGGCTATTCTGCCTACTGGGCCCGCTTCAAACATTTATCTCTGTTGCTATGCATCTTCTTGGGTTGCTATGTTTAAAGCTTTTCGTAAGTATTGTTTGATTTGAGCACTATTATTCTGGTTGGTTTCTCTGCTTTGTTCTCTTTTGTCTTGTTTTGTTTTTTAGCAATTCATTGTGCTGGTTTGGGGGCACTGGTGCACCTACTCCTCCTCCAGTAGATTTATGAAGCCCCAGATTTCATGTACTTGTGAATGCTTCTAAAGTAATTATGCAAACAGGAGTGTTAGCAGTGGAAATAATCAATTCTCAAAAATAATACATTGCCTATCATGTAGAGTTAATGAAAGATTCAGGATTCAGGCACCTAGAGAAACAATTCCCATCAGCCCTACTTCTTACTCACTCAGTTTTCTAAAACTAAAGTCGCCAATTGGTCAAAACTAGTGGTTACAAAAATCTACTCACTCAGAATTTCCTGTGTTCCACAGTGATCGTGGACACAGAACTTATTGGTAACTCACTTATATACCATCCTTTGGGAGACTGTCAAGTGCCAGATGTGATTCTTTGGCAGTACAGTTGCGAACCATACTATGAAACATCCTTAGACTTTACTCCCCAGCGGAAGGAAAGTCAATAATACAGTGGGATTTAGTAAGGTGGAACGGTGTAGGTATGTATCAAGAAGGAAAAACAGAAGCAAAGGGAAGGAAGCCTCAGTCAGGGCTCTGGAGAGCCTCCCTAAGAAGGTGACTCCAGAGGGAAGCAGCCCTGTGTTTGTTGGAGTTATTCAGGCCGCAGCTGCTCATGACTCAAGGTTGGACCTCAGACCAGCATGCTCCTCGGGTCCACTGGGGAACTCTATTTGAGCTCCAGTCTAAAGTCTGAGCAGCAAGCACAGAGATGCATTCACCATCTAGCTTCCCAGAACTCTTGTCATGGTAAGGGTTGAACTTTCTGGCTCACTGACTTTCCATGGAGCAGAAACATTTTGATTATGAATCTGCTGTGCTTTGAGTATGAACCACAAAAGTCCATTTGGGGGGAACTTAATCCCCCAAACTGTGATGTTGTAGGTGGGGTTTAAAGAGGTAACTGGGATTGGAGAAGGCCATGAAGGTCAAGTCTGTCCTTGTTGTAGTATTGGTGGCTTTGTAACAGGCAAAGAGCTCGACATTGGCACAGGTACACTCCTTCATGCCATGATACGGCAAGACTACCCTCCCTGAAGCCATGTAGGTCCCAGTGCCATTCACTTAGCTTTCCCAGCTTCAACCAGAGGAAACCGAACATGTTTCCGTAGCCTCAGAAAACAGAGTAAGATGTCTACAACAAAAGTAATCTGAAAAGAGAAGCAAAACACAGACTAAGACCAAAATTCTCTTGGACAACCTTTGGTTCCTTATGTTGAAGCGATAGCTAAACATGTCTGGCACAGCTTGGTTACAATACTGATGATGCCTGTTGTTGGCAGCAGGCTGTTTGTAAGGAAAGAAAACCTGGGCATGATGAACCTCGTTGATTCCTTTCATACTTTAATATAACAGTAGACAATACATCAATGGCTAAAAAAAACCAAAAACACAGTTATTCTATTTTTAAGTAAGTTTTATGAATATTCATTTGGTTTTGGCTTTCACTAATGGTTGCCCAACAAGAGAACCAATGTTGATAACCAATAATACATCATTCTAGAAAGCATGTTTTTATCAGGTCCTTGTCAATCTCCCAGTGTCTGTTCTCACTGCTTTATTGACACATTCTAATTATTTCTAATTTTTATTTATTTATTTATTTATTGTTTCTTCACAAAACTGCTGGGAGTTTGTCTCCAGCATTCAGTTACTGATATTTAAGATAATAATGTAAGAACAGAATAATCATTATGTATGATTAGCTTTAAATACAGTTAATGTTATGTATATCAACAATAAAAAGGTTTTATAATAAAATTAACTGTCATATGTGTTTTAAATTATATGTGTTTTAAATTTAAATGCATGTGCATGTGTGTGTGCATCCACGTATGTGCAAGCACGTTTACATGTGTGTGTGTGTGCATGTTGTATGTGGGGGGTGTATACATGTATATGAGATTTTACATTCATGCATGTGGATGTGGAAGTTAGAGGCTAATGCTGGGTGTCTTCCTCTATCACCCTGACTTTATCTTTTGATGCTGAGTCTCTCACTGAACCTGGAACTTGCTCATAAAGCAAGACTATCTGGCGAGTGACAGCCAGGAATCTTCCTGTCTCTGCCTCCCCAGACCTAAGATTGAAGAGGTTCATTGACTCCATCTGGCTCTGCATAGATGCTGGGTCAAGCTCAGGTCTTCATTCTTAAGTCAAACACTTTGCCAGTAGAGCCATCTCTCCAGGTTCCTGTTCCAAAAAAATTTAATCTAGCATTTTGCTTTCCTAGAGATGCGTTATCTAACAAGAAAAACTACAAACTGTGTGATTTGAAACGATAGTGCCTTATTGTCTAATAAATTTTGGACTCTAGAAATGTGAAATCAAGGTCAGGGACCATGTTACTTGAGGTTCTGAAAAGAGTACCCTTCCCTGCTGTCTCTTCTTCTAACAATTGTTAGAGGTCTTTGCACTGTTTGACTTCTAGGTGCATTCATACAGTCGTTGAATATTGTATTCATGCCATCCTCCCTAGATGTTCTGTCTTCTCCCCTCCTCATAAACACACCTGTAGTGTTAAACTAGACCCAGCCTGAATCCTGAACAGCTTCATTTACATTAAAATATACCTGTGAGAATTGTACATGCAAACAAGTTCACATTCCTAGGTACTGGATATTAGGGATACAGCATGTCTTCTGTGAGGACAAAACTCAACTGAAAATAACTCGCACCTTCGATAATGATCCTATTCATCACAAACAGTTGGGAAAATCTTTAGGTGGTTATTAACTTTATTTCATCATGCTACAGTACAGAGAACCACAGTCATTCAAGTGTCCAGTGTGCTTTGAGTGTACCCCACTTCATATTCTGCTTCTCTCTTCAAGTTCTTAAAGGGCTAAATGTTTGGAAATCCCCATTCATGTATATTTATAAAGATGATTCTTTACTTTGAAACCTTTTGAATCTGAGAAACACCAGTGCTGCTTTGAATGGTTAAGAATTCACGAATGTTGGCTACCCAGAGGCTATTTAAGCTGTGGGCTGGCTTTCCCCGGGGTCCGAGGATTGTTCAATGTTCCTGAATAAACTGCATTGAAAAAAAAAGAAAAGAATTCACGAATGCCAGCAATAAGTTTAGGAGTACTAATTCCTGTATTTGGTTTTAGCTGCACCCATGCTCTGAACAAACTGAAAAAGAAGGAAGTTGTGCAAAGGTCAGAGGCTTATAATAGAAGCACTAATATCAAGAAGACCATGCTAACAGAACTTCAAAGAAGTGCTAACTCCAATTCTCTTCAAACTATTCCACAAAATAGAAATAGAAGAATCATTACTAAACTCATTTTATGAAGCCACAGTCACCTTGATACATAAACCACACAAAGACCCAATGATGCAAAAATACTCAATAAAATACTTGCAAACCAAATCCAAGAACACATAAAAGATGTCATCCAACATAACCAAGTAGGCTTCATCCCAGGCATGCAGGGGTTGTTCAATATAAGGAAATCCATCAATGTGATCCACCATATAAATAAACTGAAGGAGAAAAACCACATGATCATCTCCTTAGATGCCAAAAAAACATTTGACAAAATCCAACAAACATTCACATTTAAAGTCTTGGAAAGGGATACAACGCACATACCTAAACATAGTAAAGACAATATACAACAAGCCTATAGCCAACAACAAACTCAATGGAAAGAAACTTAAATCAATCCTACTGAAATCAGGGACAAGACAAGGCTGCCCACTCTCTCCATATCTCTTCAACATAGTACTTGAAGTCCTAGCTAGAGCAATAAGACAAATAAAGGAGATCAAGGGGATTCAAATCAGAAAGGAAGAAGACAAAGTATCATTATTTGCAGAGTATATGATAGTATACATGAGCGACCCCAAAAATGCAACCAGAGAACTCCTTCTACTGATAAACACCTTCAGCAAAGTGGCTGGATACAAAATTAACTAAAAAAAAAAAAATCAGAATCCCTCCTGTATACCAAAGACAAAAGGACTGAGAAAGAAATGAGGGAAACAACACCCTTTACAATAGCTGCTGATAACATAAAGTACCTTGGTGTGACTCTAACCAAGCAAGTGAAAGACCTGTTCAAAAAAAAACCCCTCAAGTCTCTGAAGAAAGAAATTGAAGAAGATCTCAGAAGGTGGAAAGATCCCCCATGATCATGGATTGGCAGGATTAACATAGTGAAAATGGCCATCCTGCCAAAAGCAATCTACAGATTAAGTGAATTCCCATCAAAATATCAACACAATTCTTTACAGACCTTGAAAGAAAAAATCTCAACTTCATATGGAAAAACAAAAAACCAAGAATTGCCAAAATGATCCTGCATAACAACAGATCGTCTGGAGGTATCACCATCCCTGATCTCAAGCTGTACCACAGAGCAATAGCAATAAAAATTGTATGGTACTGGCATAGAAACAGAATGCTGGATCAATGGAATAGAACTGAAGACCCAGAAATAAACCCACACACCTATGGATATCTGATTTTTGACAAAGAAACCAGAACCATTCAAAGGAAAAAAACACAGCATCTTCAACAAATGGTGCTGGTCTAAATGGATTTCTACATGTAGAAAAATGCAAATAGATCCATATTTATCACCATGCACAAAACCAAACTCCAAATGGATCAAAGACCTCAACATAAAACCAGATACACTAAATAGGTTAGAAGAAAAAGTAAGGAAGAGCCTTGAATTCATTGGCACAAGACACAACTCCCTCACCAACAGCATAGGCTCTAAGATCAGCAATAGATAAATGGGACCTCATGGAACTGAAAAGCTCTGTAAAGCAAAGGACAGTGTTGTCAGAACAGAAAAACAGCCTACAGACTGGAAGAGGATCTTCATCAACCCTATAACTGACAGAGGGCTAATATCCAGAATATATAAAGAACTAAAGAAGTTAAAAATCAACAAAGCAAGCAATCCAATTAAAAAATGGAATGCAGAGATAAACAAAGTATCCTCTCTAGAGGAATATAGAATATCAGAGAAACAATTAAAGAAATACTCAATACCCTTAGCCATCAGAGAGATGCAAATCCAAATGACTCTGAGATTTCACCTTATACCCATCAGAATGGCTAAGATCAAAAACTCAAGTGACAACACATGCTGGAGAGGTTATGGAGAAAGGAGAACCCTCCTCCATTGCTGATGGGAATGTAAACTTGTACATCCACTTTGGAAATCAATTTGGCGCTTTCTCAGACAATTAGGAATAGCGCTTCCTCAAGATCCAGCCATACCACTCCTATGCTTATATCCAAAATATGCTTAAGTACACAATAAGGATATTTGTTCAACCATGTTCATAGCAGCTTTATTCATAAGAGCCAGAACCTGGAAACAACCCAGATGTCCCTCAATGGAGAAATGGATTCAGAAATTGTGGTACATTTATACAATAGAATACAACTTAGCAATTACAAACAAGGAAATCATGAAATTTTCAGGTAAATGGTGGGCTCTAGAAAAGATCGTCCTGAGTGAGTCATCCCAGGAGCAGAAAGACACACAGTATATACTCACTTATATAGACCTACAAAATATCTAAACAAGATAAACAAGAAAGAGGACCCAGAGTAAGATGATCAATCCTCATTTAGGAAGACAAATGGGATGGACATCAGAAGTAGGAGAAAACAAGTAACAGGACAGGAGCCTACTGCAGAGGGCCTCTGAAAGACGCTGCTTAGCAGTGAATCAAAGCAGATGTGGAGACTCATAACTAAACCTTCGGCAGAGTTCAGGGAATCACACGATAAAAAGGGGACTTAATATGACCGGGAGAGAACAGGAGCTCTACAAGGACCAAAAATATCAGGACACGGGGGTCCTCTTTGAGACTGTTTCTCCAACCAAGGACTATGTATGGATATAACCTAGAACCCCTGCTTGCATGTAGCCCATGGTAACTCAGTAACCAAGCGGGTTTCCCTAAGTAAAGGGAACAGGGACTATTTCTGACATGAACTCGACGACTGGCTCCTTTACCTTCCCCCACCCCCACCCCTGAGGGAAGAACAGCCTTGCTAGGCCACAAAGTTGGACATGGCAGCCAGTCTTGAAGATACCTGATAAGCTAGGGTCAGATGAAAGGGAAGGAGGACCTCCCCTTGCAGTGGACTTAGAGAGGGGCATGGGAGGAGATGAGGGAGGGAGGTTGGGATTGGGAGGGAATGACGGAGGGGGCTACGGCTGGGATTCAATATAAATCACCTATGATTAATATAACAAATAAAAATTAATAAAAATAAAAATATAAACAAAAAAATAAAGAAAAAAAGCTGCCATTTCTCTTTCCAATGCTACCATCAATATTTATGGCAGGTATCAAGTGACCACCTTTCAGGGTGACAGCATTAATCATATGTCCAGTGATCCCTTATTTCCACTCCAGCACTATGTTTAGTGAATGCAGCATTTTCTGGGGCTGGGAAGGTAGTTCAGTGCTATAGTTCTCCAGGAGCAGAATGGGAGCTCTGGCTCTGGGTTGTTCCCAGCAAACAAATCTAAGTGGGAAGGTGGATGGGGGAGGGGAAGGGTTGCATGGGCTCTGGGATTGCCATACACATGTACAGAAACCTACACCAAGCCCTACTGATATCCACAATTAACACAGAACACTCAAAAAGAAAAACACGCATTTTTAAAAGGAATGAAAACCCCCTCTCCATTCCTGTCAGTGGTCATCATTATTTCTAGAAGCTGCCTGAGCAGTCCTGACCTCAGCCTTCCCTGCCTCTCAGCCCAACATATCTACCTGTACTCACAGCCTGAATCACCTGGGAAATGGAGAACTCTTTTGCTTTACCTCTAGAGTTTTTGATGCTCCAACAGTTTGTCAAACATTTTGGAAATGACAAAAAAAAAAAAAAAAAGAAAAGAGAGACGAAGATTTTCATGGGACTGTGAAGACTTACAGTAGAAAACACGGAAATGGTGTCCTGAGTAGCCTGAACTCCCCTCCTGGGGTTTGCTTTTAAACCCTGACTGTCCAGCCCAGGACCTACCCTTTAGACCCAGGGGAAATAGGCTAAACAAATCCTGTGCAGCACACGCTCTCAAGGGCGTCCTCCGTGTGAACTGGGGAGGTTGTTCCATGACAGCTGTTCCTCAGGGACAGCTGAGCAGCTCAGTGGAGCACTCGGCCCTGCTCACAGACACAACCACACTCTGTGATAGAAACAGTAGCTCGGAAGAGCGAGGTCTAGTGTGAGTCCTTGATCGGGTTCACAGAGCAGCCTTTCGCCCCACCCCCTAGGTTTTTCTTTCCTTAATACAGAATTGTTCAGGAAACACACACACACACACACACACACACACACACACACACACACCCTAGAACCATTACAGATTGCGTACAAACCAGATAAGAGATGGGATAGCCTGTCTTTTGTTTATATATGGAAAAGTGATTTTATGATATTTGGGTGCACTGGAGAATTGGACTAACAGAAGTGGGTTTTTATTGTCATTTCTTCTTGAAAAACGTGTTTCTGATGCCTGTCGGATGAGTGGATGAGAACTGAACTCATGCTGGCATTTCACTTCCAGGATTCAGTGCTGCTGAAGAACCCTGTTCTTGGACAATTTCTACTTTTATAGAAATGATCATTTCTCTTCATCAAGATTCATTCATCCTCTTTGTTTTCCCTTCATTTCTTTAGTTTTCCAGAACATATATTCTTTCTAACGAGAAAAGGCCCCAGCAAAGTGTCAGAATCTCTACCTCCCTCCCTCTGCTAATGGCCTCTCAGGAATCTTGCTTACACTGTGGAAGCTGGGGTGAGGTTTGCAGACTTAGAGATGAGGAAAGAACAGTTGCTCACTATTCAGAATTTATTTTCTGATATCAAATATAGCCATATAATAAATTTACCCTGAAATAAATGTAGCATTTTTATGTTATCAAATTGCACTCACATGTGAAGGTAAACATTAAACATTTTATGGTAAGCAAAATTCATAATTCTCTTTTATTGTCACTTTTAAGAACAGCCTCTTTGAGACTGCAAATGTGAAATTGCCTGGTTGTGTTGCTTTTTACATAAGGTGGTTTGTTGTCTAGAAAAAAGCTCCTGGTCAGTTCTATTTTGACTTAAATGGGAAGTACCCATATGGAAGTCTCCCATGGTACTGAATGTGCTTATGACCACTGGCCTTAGCTATGAAGTACATTCCCAAAAGTGCTCTGTAGCTTAGGGACCACAGCGAGCGGTAGAGATGAGAAGATGAGAAGCCATGGTAGGTCCCAGCCTATTTTAAGTGACTTCCCTGTACACCTTGACATGATTAAGAGACATGATTCTGTAATCCTAGAAACAATACTACTTGAATATGGACTGAACATCTCTCAAACTGTTCCCACAATCTCTGAACTAATCTTGAGCTTTAGCAACCCGTGTTTGTGTAGCTTTTCACAAATCTCTTTACAATTTGTTCGTATCCGTAAAGAATAACTGCTGGTGGGGAAGGCTGTCCCGAATGAGCGTTCCCCTCGGGTGTGTCACAACTGCCTTGATCTATATTTGCTAACTTCTCCTCGACAAAGGCGGCTGAAGGAAGGAAGCAGTTGTTTGGCTTGGCTCACACTTGGAAGAGAAGCCGTGAAAGCACGAGCTAGCTGGTCACACCCATCCCACAGCAAAGAAGCGGAGAGGGATGGATATGTTAGTGTTCAACTCATTCTTTTTTTTTTTTAATTTATCTTGGGTCCTAACAATGAGTTGGTTAAAACCACTTTCATATTGGGTTTTCCTTTTGCAGTTAAACATCTCTGGAAACTTCCTCTAAGAAAAACCCAGAGGTGTGTCTCCTAGATGATCACAAATTTAGTTCAAATTAACATTAAAGATATTATTACAACTCTACCTCTTGAGACCCACACATATAAGCCTTAACATTCCACCCTTTATTTTTAAAAATTGTATTTTCAATTTGTAATGTAAAATGTATTTGTGTCTACTTCAAAAGAGCCCGTGGTTAAATAGTGTCAACACAATTCAAAAACTAAGTCTCTTCTAATACTCAAGGCCATCTCCTAACTCTGTGCTTCTGTAAAATAAAAAACTGAGCTACATGCTTTGAAATACAATAACCAAAACATTCACATTTGAAAAGGTCAGGCCAAAGCAAGGATGAAAACCACGGAGCCCTGGGGATCCTCGTCCACTATCCTGGGTTTGTGATGGAGTCATCTGAGCCCTGGTGACCTTGGATAGCATTGCTCCTCCAGCCCATACCCCTCCAACATCTGTGAGCCCTGGGGAACCCTCTGCTTTGTGCATGTAACATTCCTTGGTGGACATCTCAGGTCCTCGTGCCTCCAATATCCAAAAGGCCTTGCTGAAATCTGTACTCTCGTGTGCAGCTTCTTCACACAGTGGTCTCTAAGAGTCTCCTCGCAGTAATTTTCACACTGACCCACATTCCCAGGCCTCAGTGGCCTTCTGAAATTTCAGCATAAGCTATTGTGACTCTCAGTTTTACATGCCTGGGAAGCCACTCCCGGGTGAATGATGCTTGCAAGACCTGCTCCCGTTCTGAAATGCAGTCAGCACCCCATCTTCTTCAGCGGTTGCTGCCTCAGTGTCTTGGCATCTGAAACCGGGAAAACACCCCTGGGCAGTTGCTTTTGAGCAGGGAAACCTCTCGGCACCATTGTCATCAGTTTGGGTTTTCTCAAAAGAATTCGCATTTTCACATGCTGGAGCCTTTGCTGTGTGTGGTCTTGCTCTCAGAAAACCTTTCCTCTTGTTCCTGCACAAAAGCCAAGCTGACTCTTCAGTGGCACTGATGTTCAGCAGTCAGTACTCTTTCTTCTCACCAGTTGCTGTCAACTTGATTACGGTGCTTTCACCACACTGCACATTTTCCATGTCTTTCTGTTCCCTCTGTCACTGTAGGTCTGAACAAAGGTGGTGAGCAGCCTCTATGGCACAGTCTGGGATTTATGCCATCTTGACATTTCCTCCACTAAACAACCCCGTCACTTACTTTGGAACTCATGCTATCTCCAGGTTCTAAAGATGTAGGCAGGATTCTGTTGTTTGTATTGTTTTAGTCGGAGACCAGTGTAAATGGCCTCTCCAGTCCAATTCCCAGTAAAATCCCAGTTCTCCTGAAATAGGCTCTCGTACACAGCCCTTACCATCCTCCCTGCCGCTGCCGCTCGGATCATCTATACCACTAAGGCAGTTCTCGGTGAGGCTCTGAGCTCAGCATTCTTGAGCTTCTTTGACGCACAGGTTCACACTGATGCAAATGATTCCCACAAACCAGCTCCCAAACCTCCGAATGTCAGGGCTGGAGAGTGCCAGCAACACTTCAACTCTTGGCACCAATTTTATATATTAATTGCTTTCCTGGTTGCCTTGACAGAAACAACAAGGGAAGATACGGGAAAATCATGACAGTGGGAGTATGTCGTGGCTGCTCCCATCATGTCTCCATCCAAGATGCTAATTAATAGTGTTCAACTCACTTTCTCTATTTCCCTTGTACTCCGCAGCCTATGAGATCTTTCCCATATGCAGGATATGTTTTCTTTCCTTGATTAAACTTATCTTATTCAAAACCCAATCAAAGAAGATTGAGGGTCATAATATATAAATAGATAAGACCATAAATCATAGAGGAATCACAAAAAAATCACCTAATATCTACTTAGAGAGCACTTCACATTGCCTCATATAATGAAGGGAAGCAAAAGATTTTATCACCTATTATAGAAGTCACAAAAGCAGAAACTTAAGGAGCTGGTTATTTATTGGAAAGTTGTGAAATGGATAAAGTTGAGCAATATCTTTTCACGCTCCTTTGTTTCGTTCTTACGGCATTTTTCTTCTGTATGGAGATTTGTAGGAAGCATGTGTGTCATCGCACCTAAAAGTCCCTGGGGCTTACCTTTGTCTGTTCACCTGTCACTGCCCAATCTGAGCTGCCCAATCTACCTCCCAGCTATTCGGCTTCATTGCTAGTAGACAAGCGGTCACTTTCGTGTTTCCTTTCAGTGTCCCACTTTGACTTCTCTCTTCCTTCAAGGGGATTTACAGACCTGCCACCCAGCGGCATAAACGTCACTGTCACCCACTCAGGCTGAGTTCCGTGAATTCCCCTGCCTGAGGGAGTATCCTTTTGTCTTTCATGCTAAAGAACTTGGAGGGGGAAAGAGTCAATTTTACTGTTGGAGAATTCTTAAGAGAGAAAAACAATGGTTCCTATGTGTTCTTGAAGTGAGTGGCGTTAGCCTTAACAAAGCTTTTTCTACTTTCTTTTAAGACTGCTATAAATATTAAGGGAGATTTTGGTAATAAATAAACGCAGTTGTTGAGCTATTTGTGTTACATCTCTGAGTGGGGCTTTATACAGTAATATTCAGAAAAGCATTAGAAACAGGATGTGTTTTCCATAAAGTATTTTTGCAAGATCACAGAATTCTGTGTTTAAAAGAAACAAGGGCTATTTAATCAGAGATCTGGGAAGGAATCTTGCTGTGACAGAAGAAAGCCTAAGGTTAATTTTACTTGATTTAATTAATGTACTTATTGTGAGACCACATGGCTGTATATTAGCATTTTCAGATTATATAATTCTTTATAAAACAAGCTGGAGCAGTCCTGGGAGAAAGTTGTATTTTTTTTTAAATCTCATTGTGTCCCATGTGTCTAGTCCGAATATTTCACCAATGATCCTAAGGTGTGGTGTGTGGTGTGTGGTGTGTGGTGTGTGGTGTGTGGTGTGTGGTGTGTGGTGTGTGGTGTGTGGTGCGTTTTGTACCACTGCCTATTACTTATGGCTGATAAGTTAAAGCTGAGGAAGAAATGCTTCTGAGCTAAAGCATTTGAGGAAAACAACCTTACAGTTGGTTTCTTGATTGCAGGAGTCCTTTCAGTCTTTACTATGCTGATATGTACCATAAAAATGCAGCAGGGGAGGAAAATCTATTTCTATCTAAACTTATTTCACCAGGGAGCCATCTGTGGGTCTGACATCTTCTGAGGCCATTGCTCTGTGCATCATATTTTCCTCTTGCTTTAGAGCGAACGGGGGCTGGTCAGAAGGCATAATGGGACTTATTTACATCAAGTATTTTATCACTCTGTACTATGCCCACACACAGAGACAGTATCTGTGTGTGTGTATGCACATGTGCGTGGTATGAAATAAAGAGAAATAGAAAGAAACAGAGAGAGAAGAGGGAGGAGGCCAGAAGATGAAGCACTGATTTGCCAAGGCCAAGGCCATGTGAACCTAGGAATCATGCAATACCTGGACTGTACTGATGCAATATTTTGTACTTTCCTCTCCATGTCACAGTATTAAGTTAGCTGCTGTTGCATTCTAGAGCCTGATGTTAACCGTTGTTGGGTGAATTAATATATGCATGAATGTATACCCAAGATTCTGTTTATTGTCTGCATACTTTTCTGATGTTGTTTGAAGTGATTTCAACTGAGAGTTTATCTTACGAGTGCCATCAATGCCAAGGAAAGATAATTAGTTTGAATATTTGTGAGTCTAAGACTTCAGTCTTATTCTCTGGGGATATTCTAAGGCAAAAGAACAAAAATTATTTCATTATAGTTTGCTAAAACCTAATGTGCTTTTAGTTTAAAATCAATTTTAAATAGATGAGTAAAGAAGAGATTGTCTGCTCTAAGCAATTAATTCATTTATACATGCCAATAAGGTAGCCGTGTAACAACAATAAAAAAGAACTCCAAAACATACTTGAGATTAGAGAGATGTCCTAGCAGTTAAGAAAGTCCACCGTCCTTCTCGAGGGCCTGAGTCCACCTCCCAGGGCGGGTGGCCCGCAACCACCTATGACCAGCGGCAGGGACCTGACTTTCTATTCTGCCACAGGCATAAGCAGCCATGTGCACATACCCCGCCCCACAAAAACACACACACACGTCCACATAATTTAAAATAACATCAATTTTAAAAGCATATTTGAATACCTGTCATACAACAATATATTTTAAAGCTTTATCCAGTTGAATTATACCTCTGTTTTTAGTAATTAAAATTATAAAATTATGCCTGTGCAGCTGCTTGTAGAATATATTATTTGAGCATTTAGATGTTTGATAGATGTTTGATCTATCATCATATGATTTCTTTCATAATATACACAGATGCATCTGGGCAAGAAGGCATGTATGTGTTTTCTGTTGGTCAGTGAAATACTCCGGCAGCGCTGGGCAGAAGTGTTAATGAGGCGGTTCGTGCATCTTTCTGGAGCTGCGGCTTCTGAGAAGCCTGTAACTTAATTGCATGGGGAGGACACAGGTCTACAGCTGCAGGACAGCAACATGGACATTTACAAAGGGGAAGGGGCACCTCCACAAGGGAAGTATTACCTTACCGTGTGAGGACCGCTGGGAAGTTCTCACCATCAGTGAAAGGAGGGCTGGAGATACAAGGCTCTAAGAAACAACTCAAGTGTATGGAAATTAGCTTGACAGTAAGGAGGACAGAACAAAACGCTGAAGTCACCGTTGTCTTTATGGGACTATAGACAATTTTAAATGTTTGCTATACTTTCCTTTGGTGCAGATTTCTACTATGATAAAATATTCTGAGGGAATACAAGACACTTTCTTTTCCTCACACAGTTACTTGCCCCCATTCTCTAAGTAGGCGAGAATGCTTTGAGCCCAGTGTGTAGCTGGGGACACCTTCGCACCTTGCTCATGACATAGACTGTGACAGAAGCTATTTTAAAAGAACACCTAATACTCAGTAGGCACAAAGAGGAAAGATGGGACATTCTATCAATTTGATGCTATTGGGCTTATTTCCTATAAAAGTATAGGACCTGAATTTCTGTTGAAATATATAGTTTATATGAGGCTGTTAAAGACAGAATTGAGTTATTATCCTGTGTGAGAAAGTCTGTATGGAAAGGAAAGTTGTGTAGAAGGAATGCTTCATAGCTTTGATTTTGTGAATGCCGTAATCCAATTTGAGAGAGAAAATTTTTAACTGTTAGCATCCTGTGTGCATGATATTAAATTATAATTTATAAACAAACATCTGTTGTATGTAGGACAATAAAAATACTTGCTAAATATTTCTTTCACATATGTTTATATGGCTGCATGCTTATTTTACAGGTATTCATTATATATATAACATTTCTATGTATATCTAACTTATGCATAACAATATATGTATATAATTTTATATAAAATACATATGTATGTATATGTGTTCATTTATATGTCTTATACATTTCTTATAGTTGTGACCAGTTGGCCATATTTTAAAATATCTGTTAATATTTTTTTTTACTTAACACTCATATTTTTGTATTTTAAGCTATTAGATATGGCCACATATATATGAGTGAGTGTGTTTCTGTGTGTGTGTGTATGCAAAGAAAAAGAGAGAGATCTTCAGAATTGCTAAAAGTTTTGAAAATTCCTGTGACTCTTCATAGGCACATTTTCTGTTAAAGCTTTAGAAGTTATGTCAAATGCTCATTAAAGAAGTTTGTGCGAAGGACAGAGCATTTGTGATGAGAGCACATTCTTTCTACATCTTTAAAATGAGGATATGGCTGGGCAGTGATGCTGGCTGGATCTCTAATTTTGAGGCCAGCCTGGTCTATAAAGCAAGCTCCAGGACAGCCAGGGCTACACAGAGAAACCCTGTTTCAAATCAAACAAAGCAAATAAACAAAATGAGATGACATGGGCATAGTCCACCCAGGCCCACGGCACCCCTGCGCTGCCCATCAGATATACCCTGGGCTGTTAGCTTTTACAGGAGTGTCATCGTGACACACATTAGGTCCCTAACGCCCAATGATGAGCTGTCCCTCCAGCTTGTATTCTAGGTTGAAATGATTTCGGTATTATACTTCTGTAAACCACCCCCTGAGACTTAGTCCTGAAGAACAATGCCTAAGACAGTGTTGCCTGAATAGTTGGTGTCTCTTCTACTCTGGAAAAATAATCACATTTCCTTTAAAGTGATCATATAAACCCACAACTTGAATTATTTTAAAAAGGGGGGAAATTTTTCCCATTATTGACAATGAGTACATTTAGTATCAGGGACTGGAGTTCGGCTGTAAAATGCTACCCATAGGTCCATGTGTTTGAACACATGCTCTCTAACTGAAGTTGCTCTTTGGGAGATTATGAAACCTTGAGGGGGTGGAGCCTTTCTGGAGGAAGCAGGACTAGGAGATTTTATAGCCTGGCCCCACTTGTCCATTTCCTGTTTCCTGATGGCCATACAATATGGCCCTGCTGCTTCATACTCCTGTCATAATTCTTTCCCCATTATTATAAACTGCGTACTTTTTAAAAATGTAAGTCAAAATTAAGCCTTCCGCCATTAATTTATTTCTCAATACGTATTTGGTCACAGCAGCGAGAAATGTAACTAATACAGAACTTTCCTGTCTTTGTCTTGAGCTGCGTGCAGCAAGGAGATTGTGGGAAATGGAAATCACATACTGTCTTGTTTGAGCATTATTGCTCCGAAGAGACACCATGACCAAGGCAGCATAAGAGAAAACATTTAATTGAGACTGGCTCACAGTTTCAGAGGTTTTGCCCGTGATCGTCGTGGTGGGAAGCACGCCAGCATACAGACGTGGTGCTGGAGAAGGAGCCAACAGTGCTGCGTCTTGATCCACAGGCAACAGAAGGAGACTGTATGTCTCACTGAGTACAGCTCCAGCTCAAGTAACCTCCAAGCCTGCCTCCACGGTGACACACTTCCTCCAACAAGCCACACCTACCCCAACATGGCCACACCTCCTAATAGTGCCCCTCCCTATCGGCCAAGCTTTCAAACACAGGAGTCTATGGGGGCCATTCCTATTCAAACCAACACACACATTTTGATAGGATTTTGACCAAAGTTAAGAATATCATTAGATCTGATTTTGATCAGATCTGTATTCATCACGCCTGTCAGAGCTGGGTGATCATTGTGCAGATGAAAGTAAATACGTGGGGGGAAAACTTCTATTGCAGTGCGCTTGTTAAGTTCTTTCTGATGGCTTCTTGGGTTATATAAATTTAGTTTGAGGTCATTATATGGATAATTTGTTACTAAGTAAAGTAGTTTGTCAGGTTACGAGACATTAATCTTTCAATAGATCTTTAATTAGGACAGATGCACTAAATAGTTCATAGCAAGACTTGGCCTGCAAACATTTATAATACTCAATTATACCATTTTACAGGCAATAGCAAATTATTTTTGTGTAGTCTGGAAATTGTGGAACTTAATTAATTACCTTCGATATTTTAGACATCTGCTCTACACTCTTTTAGATGCATTAAATTGGCAACTCATGAAATGGCTAAAAATAGAGTTCAAATTCCCCAGATGGGAAAGGGTGAAGATCAGCTATGACAGAAAGAGAAAGTCTGTGATACACTGGAAATCTGAAACCAAATTATGCATCCAGCAACAGTTGGTATAGCAGGTTCGCCAGTGTGGGGTAATTACTTTTTAAAGAATGAGAATTTTACATGGGTCTTAAAAACAAACAAACAAAATAAAATGTTCAGCTTCCTGTTAAATACATTTTTGTCCCTGTTTTCCTAAGATAGTCTGCAGTAAACAAGCACAAGAAACAGACAGAGCACAGATGCAGACCACAGATCAATCTCTGTCATGTAAGTACCTCTGAATGAAATTTATTTTCATACAAACAAATAACTTTGCCCTAGAAGTTGTTTTGAAGATGTTACAAAGATAAGGACCACTGAGGTACTTGCAGACACTTTCATGTCACAGAGGTTCAGATGATGAGAAGGGGAATTAAGAGCTTATTCCATTTGTAATTAGATCACAGAACACAGCTGGTGATGGTTTCCCAGTGGTGGGGGAAGTGACCATTTCAGTAAACTCAGGAAGGCCAGGCGTCCAATTCATCTTTCGTCCTAGAACTTTCTTCTGCTTAAGAATGGTGCGTGAACCAATTACACAGGAACTGAGCACATTCTGAAGGCTCCATACAGGGGTCAAATTGACTGATTGTGGGGTCTCCTTTTACTATGACAGCATCAACACATGGGCCAACAGAAAGCACCTGTGCCCTGGGAGCCCAAAGCCCCCAGTCTGCTATACACACTCCCCCATCTGTGTGTGCACTGTGTCCCAGACCACGAGAAGCTATTCTGTCAGTGTGGACAGAGAAACCAAGGCTTGGGCCCCCAAGCCTCCACGGTCATGCTGGATGAGCATGCGTTTCTCATTTGCTGAGCCCTGAATGGAGGCAGTAGGGCTGCAGGGTGGGCACTGGCCTCTTCATGTGAGGGGACAAAATTCGGGCTGCCAGCTGCCTGTGGTGTTTTCTTGCAGCCACATTTTTGAAAGTGAGAAGAAAGCGCATGATTAACTTGAAAAACATACATTGATGTGGCCAAACGACACTTTGTACTTGTGATCAACACAAAAAAACCATCAATGCAGTATTTTGCGTGTGGTGGGGGAGTCTTTACAAACTTTGCAGAATCTGCTGCCCGCTGTACAGTCAGCGCATCTCAAGTTAGCAGAGAGACCTGTGTCAGTCAGGGTGCTCCAGAGAGACAAAATGTACGGACTGAATATATTAAAGGGTCATTTATCAATTTACATAATACGATCTAGGTGCTCAGCAACGGTTATCTCTCTAACATGGGAGAAGCTAAGAGCTCAGTGGTTGCTCAGTCCACGAGTCTGAGTATCTCAGAAGACTCCAGTGTGTTATGCTGAAGGCCTGAAGGATTTCTAGAGAGCTTCTAGTCTTTAACTCAGCTTGGAAGCCTGCAGCTGTGTCCTAGTATCAGAGCAGAAAGGCAGAAGCAGCAAAATCAAGGTAAATGAAACAGCCAACAAGAGTGAAAATAAGCAGCCCCAAAACAATAGCATTTCTTCTTCCTTTTCCTTTTTCCGGGCTGCCACCTGAGCTAACATTCAGGGTGAGTTTTCCATTTCAAGTCATCTGATCATGAAAACTGCACAGGAATCCCAGAGGCTTGCCCTTTAGTTGATTCCAGGTCCAGAGAGATTGACAACCAAAATCCGCTGCCACCCCACCTCTGAGTGTTCTATGGCTCACCGTGTCCAGTGGGCGTTGTCGTATTCTATGGCTCACCGTGTCCAGTGGGCGTTGTCTTAGATAGCACATTCTGGATAGTGAGCAGCAAGCACTCATATGCAGGCATATGGTAATGACACTAGGTAGTTCCCAGCCAAGTGTATGGGCCTGGCACCATGCTTGGAAGACGTCTTTAGAAGAAACCCTTTAATCAAACTGAATTTAACCGATTTTGTTTGTGCAAGAAAACAACCTATGTATATGGCAGCCCTCAGAACTAGAAACATTCAGAGAGTGTCACACAGCAACTAGAACAGGCGGGATTCACAGCTTAAAATGTCTGGGTTGGTTATAGCTTGATGTTTGCCTGTTTGAATATAGGCTAATCAGGTGGCAGCCCGTGACTGGCTAGAGGCCAGCTACTCTGATTGGCTGAAACTCTACTTGTAACAGGAATGAATTCCTGTGTCAGGATACACTTTGCTACATGCAGAGGCAGCTTTAGGTTAAACTTAATTTAACAAAACAAAGCAGGTACTCTTGAATAAAATGATTTCTGCTCGTCTGTTAGATGCTAACTCTACATTCTGGGGGCCTCCCCTGCTTTCCATCACCTTCCCTCAGAAATAGAGACTTGTCTCGTTTCTATGCTTCAGATCTACATTTTTCTTCTCCCCCTTTGGTGGTTTTAGTTTTTGGCTGTTCGTATGATGCCCCAGCTTCATTGGTGGTGGTGGACTTGTTTGCTCAATATTTTCCTCCTAGAAAACTCTGAGCGTCTTGAGGACACACAAAGAGAGTTCCAGAAATCCTGTTGACTTTAAGACTTGAACACAATCTCAGAGTCTGAAGGTAGAAACGAATGGGAAGGCAAACAACCAGATCTCATCCCAAAACAGGGCAGAATGAAAGAGAAGATACAGGGACGTTAAGGACTAGGTCAGGATGAGGAGAAGGGAAGGGAGGGAGGAATGAAGACAACTTCGAAGGCTGAGCCTCACCCAGACAGA
Source organism: Meriones unguiculatus (assembly GCF_030254825.1). Taxonomy (NCBI): domain Eukaryota; kingdom Metazoa; phylum Chordata; class Mammalia; order Rodentia; family Muridae; genus Meriones; species Meriones unguiculatus. The sequence continues at coordinate 71,984,322 of NC_083367.1, read as the reverse complement.
CATCCCTTGAAATCTCTCCTTGGGTAACGCTCTGTTTGAAGACAATGGCTATCTCTGTAATGTAGGGAAAATAGTTTGGAAACGGGGGTGAAGGTGGAAATATTTGCATCAATGGCCTTTTCTGAGGTTTATGAAAGGAACATTTGACCTTTGTTTTGGTATAATTGTTTCCTTTATTAAAAAATAAGACAATGAGAGACAGCGTGTATATACTCCAGACTATTTTTTCTGAGACCAACTGACCAATCATACAAATTGAACTTTAACGTTTTCCAACAGTGTTCAGATAATTGAATTAGAAATCTATGTTTGATAGACTCAGTAATGATTTAATGGAGAAAAAGCATATGAGGATCAATCAATAATTTGAAGTTAAATCCAACAGTTTAAAAGCAGTATACCTCTTCTGAAAATTATTAATACATGGAGAAAAACATTTAGTCTTAAGGGCAAGCTGGTAAAACTGTACAAGCCCACACTGAAGCTGTCCTCCGTGCTATTAGGCTGCTTCTTGGGGCTGATTTGTCCCAGTGAAATAATAAACTTGGCAGGACAAATCTCTAAAATGCAACCTAGTTTTAAAGATTACCCAGAAGGACCTCAAAATAATAGCTGCAGAGGAAAGAGAGATACAAAGGTGAGCAAAGTTAGGAGTTTTATTGTCTTTATTGTTTAGTTTACTGCCGGGGGCAACCCTACAGGATGGCAGCTGCTGCTCCTGGGGCGCCACCAGCAAGTTACTCCTTCTTATACCAATAATAAGGCTCAATAATTCACCTTGTTCCTTCTCTTTGCCCTGGTAGAGAGACAAACAAGGCAAATATGTTAAGGATGAGCATATTTGGGGCCTGGGAAGAGAGCTCAGTTACCAAAGTGCTTAACTTGCGAACGTGAGGACCCGAGTTCAAGCCCCCAGAACACACATTAATACAACAAAAAAGTCTGTCACAATGGTTCACGCTTGTGATCCTAGCACTGGGAAGGAGGGAAGGGTTGGATCCCTGGGGATCACTGAGATTCCAGACTAGCTTATTTGCTGAGATCTGGGCCAGTGAAAGACCTTGTCTCAAAAAGCAAGATAGTATTTTTGTTGTATGTTTGTTTCTCATCATTCAGCGACTTTATTGTGATGAACACCTGCGGTCACTGTTGGTAGATGCTTGAATTAATTAACTGGACCTTTACAGCATCTGTTCTAGAATGCTTCCTGTATCTCTGACCAAGCACCTGGGAAAAGCAGCTTGAAGGAAATGTGCACTTGGCTCGGTATTTCAGAGGTGGCTGTGTTGGTACTTGGCTTGGTTTCTTCTGGGCCTGTGATGAAGCAGGGCATCATGGCAGGCTGTGCCTGGTGCGTGACATTCACTTCATGGCAGCCAGGAGGAGGACAGGTGAGAGAGGACAGGTGAAGGCACCAGCGTTCACGGACTGAGCCAAAAGATGCCCTTCCAGGGCATGACCCCAGTGACCCAGTAGACTCCCAGTCACAATTTCTACCTTCCTAAGGCATGCCCAGCTGACAGGGAAGCCTTTGAGAATGTTCCAAATTCAAACCACTATGCCCTGTCAATGAGAGAATGCTAATCCTCATTATACAAGTGAAACACTCTATCAGAGGAACGGCTTAGTCCCCAGCATTCTCCTGGGTAAAGACTGAACTGTTTGAACACAGGCGTGGACCACCCCACCATGCTACATTCCCTTGATGAACTAGGGAAAGAGGGTCCTTTAGGGAGGACTTCATGGTCCTTGGACTAGACATAAAGAAAGCCTCATTTTGACCTCTTCAGTCTGATGACAGTTCAGGGCACTGATAAGAGGGTCCCAGCAATGACAATGGATCTGTCAATGGACATATTGGGGGGGAGGGCTAGCTCAGAGTGGAAATCCTGCTTCCCTAACATGTTTCCTAACTGTGCACATAGGGCAGGAGCTATATTCAATTTTAAAATTTAATGTGCTTTTAAAAATCAGCCACAAAGACAGACATAGTTCATCCCATGAATGTTCAGCCATTGAATATTTAATGGGCTGATATCTGATTTAGTAGTAGCACTCTCATTAATAGTTGCTCTCCTAAAGATTTTTTCAACTACCTATATAAAGAAAACATATGTGAACAGATAAAGTCTTTGTGTGCTTGCTTTTCTCACTACATTGCTACTGGACATTTTAATGTTGCTAAAACTTGTGTGAGTTTTGTATAGAGGAAAATTAATAGCCCCAAAACATTCACATACTATTTTGTGTTATATATATTTAATGAACAATCAATTAAAAGATCTAAGTACCATTAGCACACACACATATACAATATAATTGATTGTTGATTAAAGGTATAAATTTTCTGTCAAACATTTTCAATGTTATAACTAAAGGAAATTTAGAGTACCTGGAGATAATGAGTTACTATTTAATTTCCCTTCCTCTCTCTGTAATTGCAAATCCAATACTTTTTTTTATCAGATTTGTCCTTATTTTCTTATTAATCGAACTAGCTGTACAGATTATTTGAATATCCTGTAGACCTTCTGAAAGGTTAGGATGTGGTTTGTGATGCATCAACAATGTTATTCCCTAGACTAGCAGTAAGCTTGGGATAGAAAAGCTAGACTGAGCCACTGAATTCCTTGATATGACATATCTCTAGAGAAGTCATGTAAACTGAGTACCTTTTTTAAAAGGGAAGCATGCCACACTTGGAGAGGAAATCCTCAGTTTCTGTCTCCTACCAGTGAAGTGGAGCATCTCATTAACTTAACTGCTAAAATAAATAGTAAGTAAATAAACTAATGTAGGCCAAGAATAGACACCATTTTTCTAGGGTGAGCAAATGTCCTGATGGTTTTTACTTACCATCACCTCTCTTGGGTTAAGATCTTCATTCGCCCCTATTCCATCTTAGATTTTTTTCATCCCACCATTGATCTCAAACGTCTCTGCCTCTCTAGGGCAGAGGAGGAACATGCTGATGTGCTGCATCCCATAATTCCTATTATTGAAAAGCCATGTTCAATCTCAAATGACCTTTTCTTGTATTTATTGTCAAGCTAGCTTTACAGCCCACATTAAGTGGAAGCTTTTGTGAGCCGGCTGAAAAGCATGTTGATGAGCTGGCAGTGAGGCTCTGAGGCTGTTTGCTTGGGACAGCCGGCCCGCTCTGCAGACAGCTGACTGCAGGCGCTGGAGCACTGGGCCCACTATTCGTTGCTCCCTGCTGTGAAGTCCACGGTGCCGGCAAGGCTTGTGTCTTATTTGGACCCTAAAGAAAGAAGCAGAAATGCTGGTTCAGGGAGAAAGTTTGTCTCTGAAGAAGTGTTCACTGCTTCTACAGTAGACACTCAGAGAGTCAGAAGTTTGGAAAATGTTGGCCAAGAATTGTCTGAGTATGGGAAGGATCAAGGTGGACACTTGAACTTTTAACAAAAATAAATTTGATAATTCTCAACATACACGTGACCTTTATTATTTAGAAGTGTTTGCTGTGACAGATTCAGTGGAGTTGGGTCAAGACTTTGAAAATGGCCTCATTATCATGCTGAGGAGGCATGACAGTTTCCTGAGAGGCTAGTCCACTTCACGCTGAGAAAATGTCCACACGGAATGACATGAGCTCTTCTACCTATTTTCTCTATGCTATTTAAAAACAAAAACACAAAAAAAATATGCATTGTCCATTCATGTACCATTCCAAGTTTGTGCTCACATTTAAAAGTTGACTTTTAAATGTTCTTCATTTAAAATGAGAAAAATAATTTTCAAACTTCCCTTTGTTTAAGAAATGAGTTCCTCAAACTTACAATGATTTTTATTTGCAATATTTATTCTGTTTTAAGTTGCACACACATTCTCTCTCTCTCTCTCTCTCTCTCTCTCTCTCTCTCTCTCTCTCTCTCTCTGTGTGTGTGTGTGTGTGTGTGTAGACAGAGAGAGAAAACCTGGTGTACGTGTCAGTGTGGAGGCTAGAAGTTGACAAGCATCTTCATCTATCACTATCTACCTTATATCTTTTTTTATTTTATTAGTTACATTTTATTAACTATGTATCCCAGCTGTATCCCACTCCCTCATTCCCTCCCAATCCCATCCTCCCTCCCTCATCTCCTCCCTGCCCCTTTCCAAGTCCACTGATTGGGGAGGACCTCCTCCCCTTTCATCTGACCCTGTTTTATCAGGCATCTTCAGGACTGGCTGCAAAGTCCTCCTCTGTGGCCTAACAGGACTGCTCCTCCCTTGGGGGTTGGGGAGGTCAAAGAGCCAGCCATTGAGTTCCTGTCAGAAATAGTCCCTGTTCCCCTTACTATGGGAAACCAATTGGTTACTGAGCTACCACGGGCTACATCTGAGCAGAGGTGATAGGTTATATCCATACATGGTCCTTGGTGGAGTGTCAGTTATATCTTTTTAAAGCAGGTCTTTTACCAGTTCAAGTAGACTGGCTGGCTAGTGAGCTCTAGAGAACGACTGGTCTCTGCCTCCCAGTGCCGGAATTACAGACACACTATTACAAGTGGCTTTTCACATGGAGGTGGGAGATCAGAATTCTGGTCCTCATGCTTGGCCAGTGTCATCTGAGCTGTCCCCCAGCCTCCCCACACTGGCTCCCCCATCCTCATTTGAGAACTATGGATTATGAGATTAAAGAGCCAGGTTCTCTTTAGCCTGCCAAAGTTCTGGAGAGTGAAAATAATGCTGTGGCCTGGACCAGTGAAAGCCACACCCCTGGCGCAGCCTCAGTGAGCTATTCTTCTGTGGGTGACCGAAGTCCTTCTTAGCTGACCACAGTCCTTCGGTACATGTTCAAATTCACCTTCTCAGAGCTGCAAATAACTGTCTGGCTTCCTCCTGTCAGCTTCCCCAGATTCTTCCATTCTCCAGTTGCTATGGCCATCTTTCAGTGCATTAGAGGAGGGACAGAGCCTCTTCACACTGTGACCTCTACGCTAAGAAGGCCCCACAGCTGGTTGAAGGCTTGGCTTAGCATCTTGAAATTCTTTGGAATTTTAAATACAGGACCTGCATTTTCATTCTTCACTAAGCTCTGTCTTGGTCCTTTCTTGTCTTGAGAAGGAATAAGCTCTGAGGACCTAAAAAGGGCCTGTATCCTCCAGCTGCTGCATCGTCATGAGCCGGAGGTCGGCATCATGTACTCCCCAAAGCCTACGAACAGTTTTACCAGACAGCACGTAGGGAAGACATAGATGCCTTAGTCACTCAGATTAACCAGTCTTGAGGGACTAGTGCCTGGAATCTGCATTTCAAAGACTTCTCATGGCTGTTTATTGAAGGTGGAGAACCTCTGACATGTGAACTGTACCTCTGCAAGGCATGTGTCTTCTTATGATGCCACTTTGGCTGATTTAAAACTGAGGGAGGAGAGACAAAAGGAAATAAATTCTAACATAAGTAGTATCTTAGCTACTTTTTATTTTCTGTGACAAAACACCTTGACCAAGGCAGCATATAACAGGAAGAGTTCATTGGGGGGGCTTACATTTTCAGAGGGTTAGCCTGTGACCTTATAGCAAAGGCCACGGTAGCAGGCAGGCGGCTGTGCAGACATGACAAAGGAGTAGTACTGACCCCTGGGCAGGAGGTAGAGAGGCCTATCTGGGAATGGCCTGGACATTGAAAACTCAAAGCCCCTCCTCCACACACATACCTCCTCATCTCCTAATCCTTCCCAAGCAGGTTCAAAACTGGGGACAAAATACATGAGCCCGTGGGAGCCATTCTCGTTTAAACCACCATGTGGGGATATACTGTGTGACACATTTCTCTAAGAAACAAAAACAACAACAACAAAAACCTTGCTTTTACAAAAGAACGAATTTCCTTTATTTTAGAAGAGGGTAGTGATATCTTCATTTGTGTCCAAGCGACTTTAAGCTTTTCTTTTGGGGGTGCGTGACTCTAATTTCTTTCTTCTACATTGCTGAAAATGGAATGTTTGGGTTAAGCAGTTTTGGGTGATCTAGCAGCTGTTTGACCAGTTGCATCAGTGATTTTGTAAGGCTCAATTATAATTCTAAGATCATTGTCTTTCGGTCATATGATCAGCCAGAAACCATTTGAAATAGAGTTCTGCAGAGACCAGAGGTTAGAAGTTAGGAGTCTGTCTTCTGGAAGTGAACTGGCTCTAGGTGAATCCACACCGATCATTTAGTAGTGAGATCTAAGGAAATTCTTTTGCCCCTCCAACTTATATTTTCCCAAAACGATCAGTAAGACTATTGATGGACGCAAGGACTATGAATGGGCCCAAGGAAGATCTTACTGCAACATAACATGGAAATACTTCTCTTTGTTGAACCATCTTTGGTGCTGAATTTCTACATTTTCACTTCTCCTTCCTCTATCTTTTCTATAGTTGCAAAAATTAATTATGCACCTCAAAATAATTACAGAAGAGTTTGAAGGTTTCAAACACATTGAAATGATATTTAAGAAAGAAAAACCAACTGCCCTGATTTGAGCATTATAATTACATATAGATATGAAATTGTAGTATTGTATCTCCTAAATAAATATAAATGTTAGAGAACCAACTAAAAGTCCTAAAAGTGTACACTCTCTAGCACAAAGTATGTGATCAATTTTAGAATTAATTTTGAACTACCAAAAAATAAATTTACACTTAAGAACTATGAAAATGTAACTGAAACCAAACTGAAATAGGTGAAGGTATATTTATATAAACACACATGTGTATATGCCTACAACATATGTAAACAACTATATCAATAATATGAATACACATTGCAGTGACAGAAAAATAAATGACTGACAGATAGATGCAAATATAGATTTTCCTAATTGCACCAGTTTCTCTGTGGAAGCCTGACAGCACAACCCAAGTGAAGAACTGTTATGGTTTCATTGTCATGTGATGTTGGTGAGCCACAGACATCTCCTGGAGCATTTGGCTCAGCAGACTGAGTATTTTGGAATGAAGTAAGGAAGGGATGACTCTGTTCTTTGAGTCTTCTCTGTGGTATCAGGGAAGCAACTTTACTCTCGTGGAAATTCGAGAATGTGCAGATTGTCAAGGACAAACTGTGGTGTGGAAACTGATCACAGCCAGGGTTTTTCTTGTCTGTATCATTCTGCTCTTCAAGCTATACGGAAGGAGCTACAGATTTCACAACCACTTCTGGGCAAGCATTATTGATAAAGAGTTTTGCCTTTCCATGAAATGGCTCAGCTCGGTAATTATTTGTCTGCACGGGCTGATGCTTCTTTGGCTTAGTGCCTGTGGACTCCTGCAAGACCAGCAATGGGCATGATTGACAGGGAGCTGAAACTCCATCACCTGGGTAAAGCCCTGCTGGTAATGAAGCATTCGTACTCAGACCTGGCCTTTCCGGACCTGCCAGGCTGCATTTGCTGGCGGCAGCTCTGAAAGCTTTCCATGGGAAAATGATGTTTCAAAGGTGCCAATTACAGCACATATGTATTTCACCTTGAGAATTTCAATTGGCAAAGATAATATCATGGGTTGCCCTTAGAGTTTCGATGGGAGGTTCATTTGTGCTCAGAGATCTGATCGAAATGCAGTTATTAACAGGGGCTTTTGAAAACAGTGCGCAAAAAGCAACGGTGGATTGTTTTCCTAAAAGCCTGTCCTGCAGGACCGTTTACCAGCTTGTTCTCAGCATATGTTTAAAGAATAATGGTGTGCCAGTAAGTAAGTGCTCCTATATACCAACTGGATTTGGAACATGGTATATAAACATAAATTTGCATGTTCTACCCCCATGATGGTAGACACTGAGAGGCACTTGCTTTCTCTTTGTGCATCACAGAAACCAGTGGAAAAGAAAGCAGAAGTTCTCTTTCCCAGCTCTATCTAGCCATCCCTCCTACTTCCTTCTGCTGCTCTTTCAGCAACTCAAGCAAAATGATGAAATCATGGAAACCAACAGAGTAAATAAACTGCTTATGGGCTGTCTCCTGCGAGCCAAACGACTGCTTGTTAATTCAGTCTTCATAAAATTCTCATGAATGTGTGGAAAGAACATGTTTGTGTCCATCTTCTCAGAAGAAACTGAGGTTTCAGGGTATCAGGTAGCCCATCAAAGATTGTCCAGTGGATAAAGTGCGACTCAACTCCTCTGTCACACTTGTCTTCTTCTAGACATCTGTTATTTGGGGCAAAAATATTGGATGAACTCATCCACATTCTATTGATAGGGACTTACAATAGGCTTCCTATCCTGGGCATCTTAGCACAGAAGGTCAGAGAGAGGGTGAAGCTTAATAAAAAGGATTGCCTTGTAAACGGCTTTGGAGCTGGAGCTGTCTTGAACCCTCGGATTCTTCCTCGCTAGAGCCCTGTTGTTTCCAGCTGAGCATCTGGTTTCACATCCCAGCTTCCCTTGCAGTTGCCTGCCGTCTCCTTTGCAGCTCTTCAGCACTGCTCAGCATCCTGCATGTTTTCTGTCACCCGCTGGTCAAACAGGGACTTTCTAGAAAGCAGTTCTAGAACAGAGTCAAAGTGTGGGTTAGACTCTTTGGAGAAGCATACCAGGTTACTTCTACATAAAAGAGAATTATACATAATGTGTAAGACATCATAGAAGCTTATTTATGTCATTTTATAAGGATCATGAGTTCAGATCCTTTTCATTTTTCAGGGCATGCCTTCCAAGGACTCACGTCTGCAGTCCTGAATACCCTGGACCTGCAAGATTTAGTCTCCTTTTAAACTTTTTTTTTAATTTTTATTTTTTTCTTATTAGTTACATTTTATTAACTTTGTATCCAGCTGTATCCCGCTCCCTCATTCCCTCCCAATCCCACCCTCCCTCCCTCCTCTCCGCCCTTCCCCTTTCCAAGTCCACTGATGGGGGGACCTCCTCCCCATTCATCTGACCCTGTTTTATCAGGTCTGCAAAGTCCTTTTAAACTTTTTACTGCAACAGTTTGACACAGGTTGCAGAGGAAGCAAAGAGCATATCTACCTGCCATAGTACACACATGATGAGCCTGTCTTCCACATGGATGACACGATTCACCCTAGGTGGGAGAAAACCAACAGCTATTTATTCCCAGAAATGACAGCTCTGTAGCAATTATAGGAAAGCCAAGATTTGTTTTGTTTTGTTTGGTTGGTTTGGTTTGGTTTGGTTTTGGTTTGGTTTGGTTTGGTTTGGTTTGGTTTGGTTTGGTTTGGTTTGGTTTTGGGGTTTTTATTTTTTATTGTTGTTGTTGGTTTGGCTTTTGTTTGGTTGGTTGGTTTTTGTTTTTCAGGACCTCTTAATATTCTGATCAAGTATGTTGCGCAGCAATGCAATAAGGTGAGGCAGTTAATTATCCAAGAGGAGTCTGAGCAAAGGAGGCATTCACTAAGTTGCTGCTGCTCTCAAAATGAGGCTTTCGTCAACCCCCCTGTCAGGGTTCCCTGTGGCAGAGAGAGATAAATGGTATATCAGACCCTCACCCTCTTCAGTGGCCTTGTCACATCCTCCCTGAGGAGTAGACAGAGCATCTAAGAACATCTCTGCTTACCTGTCACCTTACCCTGGACCTCCACACAGGGGCGGTGTCCTTCCAGAAGCTGATCTTCATAACAAAGTGCCATCTTGAATCCTGGTTGTCAGAGACTAAACCTCTGAGGCGCTTTCGCAATAGTTGCTGGCTGTACTCTGCATCTCAATTCTTAAGTGTCTGCTCCTATCAGACTGGGGCACAGAGCAATAGCCCAAGAGAACTGCCAAAAGAGCAGCTCTGTTAAAATTGCTTACCACCCTCAGATCTGACCACCAGAAGCTGAACCAAGATATGTAACATCAGCTTCTTACAGCAAAACCCTTAGGAAGCTTGGATGCAACACAATGCCCTTGGCCTTGAGAATTTGCCATATATAAAAAAATGCTGTTGCTTTCGAGGAGTTTAGAAGAGCTAGAGATGGTCCCAGTAGGACTGTCCGACCCATTGCTGTGGATGCCTCATCTAATCAGAAAAGTGAGTTCTTGGAGAGCCATGCTCAGTAAAGGAAGGAGGCACTTCTGCATGTCAGAGAGTGGGAACTCTCTCGGCATCCCAGTTCTCTTCTGGCCAGAGCTGAGGAAGCCCAAGCCTCAGCTGTGGCAGCATCCTAAATTTTAGGATCTAACTATCCCCAGTTTTTATCTCCTCATTCCCAGACACTTCTCTAGACACTGAACTAGAAGTATCTCCTTTATCCTCAGAGCCATGGCTAACAGTTATCTGTTTCTTATTTTTGCATCATAGATATGGACTGTAAGGAGCAAGGGGGTGGCTAGCCCTCCTAACCCGAACCCTAGGGTCCATTGCAAGCAATGAACAAGAAGATGGAAGAATTGTACATGCTCTAAGCAAAAGCTTCTTGTGTATTTCATTGCTGGATAGCTCTAGCCAAGTCACTCACTGTGCTGATGGGCCTCTGATTCCTCAAAACAAATAAGTCATTATTATGAGCATGTCAGTATGAGGGCCAAGAAAAAAAAATCCTCGCAATGGAATTCATACATTCACATTAGAGGATACAGATCTACTGTGTATATGTGTTTTTATACATATACACACACACATATATTAACACACAGATATGCTTACATACACACAATCATATATAGGTGATATAACTTGCCCTATCATTAGGAAAGCAAAATTTATAAAGTAAGTAATTATAATTTAAGTAATTTGCTTTATACAGTACCTAAAATTACAATGAGATAAACATTTCTTAAGAAGATCAAAATATATGGTTATTTCTCATTTTCCCATTTGGATCTCTTTCAATTTGTAGAGTTTATTAGCTTGGTTCAGTGTCTTTGAGCATTAGTCAACATTTAAAGTGTAGGATTTTATTATTCTGGGGGAAGCAATTGCTTCCAAGGGAGAAAACATTCTGTAAATTACATGTAAATGTTTCTACTTGGATGAGTTCTTTTGCATCTGTGCAGAGGATCATTTTAATTTACACAGGAATGAAGGTTTTCCATGATTGAATGTCATAGGCACGCTTGTGTATCTAATTTCTACTTCATTTGTACCCAAGTCTAGCAGACACAAGGGGCATTTTGCTATAATGCAAGTGCTGCTTAAAAATAAAATAAAATTATAATAAAAAGCTGAAGATTATTGTGCCATTTCTAATTTTATTTCAGAACTGCCCCTTGGAATGGGTTAGAGCAGATCTGAGTCATGCAATTCTGGCCTTACGATGCTCTAAAGATACAGTCCATAAAGACTGCATCCTAGGAGAAAAACAAAAACAAAAACAAAAACAAAAAAAACAAGAAATACTCAGAATTCTTTTTAGAACCCTAAACAGTCCCTCCTTAGCTGCATGAGTAGAATTCAGAGTGGAGTATACTTCCTTCCTGTGTAGAAGACTGTCCAGTCACTCATTTTCATTTATTTCTTTATCTCTAAGATTAGCTAGGCTTTTTTTAAAGTATATTTGACAATCCCTAGGATTATAAAGGTATCAGTTACTACAGTTCTTCTGTTTCTCAGCATTAAAGTCGTCCAGAGAAATGACTAGCTCTGGTTTCCACTTATTGACAGGGAAAAAAAATAGGGCATTTCAATATTAATCAGTTGCTGAAGAGAAATCTGTGGTTTAGGTTTGAATTTTATTGTCCCATCACTGATAATGTAATAATGAAGGTCATTAAATGTGAACAGACATATGGATACTTGATTTTTTTCAACCTAGAGCCAGAGACATTTTTGTTATTAATCATATTATGCCTGCATTATTAAATGCTGTAAATTAATGGAAGTTTGTGGCTTACAAGTTCAGCTTCACAGAAGCTGCTCTCCCTTTCTCTTTGTGGTGTCTTCTTGGGTGCAGTTATCTTTTTCTGGCACTTTTTTTTTTCTGTAGACAGTGTTCTTCTTTTGTTCCCACTTTTTTCTTCCCTTAGGTTACCTTGGGGAATAACGTTGGAATTTATCCTGACAAAAGCCTGGAGGAGCATAGGCATCTTGCCCAAGATAAGAATAGTTGGCAAAAAGAGCAGAGAGTTTACCCTTCTCCAGGTTGGCAAATTGAAATTGGCATTGGTCCAAGGTGAAGAGGACACCTGTAAGCATGGAACATGTCCCTTTGGGATCAACAAAACTCCCAGCTTCTAACAAGCTTCCCAGTGGGACAGTAGGAAGCAAAGGTAGCCACCACCCCAAATAGAATAAAAGGATTTCCCAGAACACTTGCAGGAGCAGTGAAAGGACTACATTTTCACTTTTGAGGACCTGCATGTTTCAGTCTCTGATAGTTCAACAGTTACCTGCTGTAAGCTCTTCATACCCATCATAATTAATATCATCTTTCTTATCATAAATTAGTTTTAAACTCGTCTCAAGTTCTCTAAAGTGCAAGGAACTCTTGGATGTGTTAATGAGACATTGCAATAAACCATTCACTTTGAAATAGAACAAAAGGGTATCAGATAATTTCTTTTTAAAAACCTTCTAAGCTCATGTTTACTTTCTTCAGCTTATATTTGTCTCATCTTATTTCAATTTAATTGCTTTGTATTGTCCGTGGTAATTATACAAACACTAATTACCTGAATCCATTTAGTTCTGTGGCATACAGTGCTATCCATCAAATGTTCAGTGGAATGACAGCATCTAAATACGAATGCATGGCTTAACTGTCTGTCAGTCACAGGATTTGCATTATTGAGGAGTTATCACCTTGGGAAGTACAGAAACTTGAAACCTGTATTAACTATAGCTTTATTTATTAATAAGATAGAAGCCATTTCCACCTTAGAAGATGGTACTTCAAACCCTGCTTTAAAACCAATATCTAAATCCTTAAAATTAGGAAATGTTGAATCACATTTTTAAAGCTTTAAAATCATGTTCTGCTCTATTAATTTCATAAGTCTGATTGTCAACACCCTCTTTTCTAACAGTATACTGCACTTCCAATATTAGTCTTGCTGCTCAGCTAACTTCCAAGACCATCTTTAGTGTGTTGAACAACCCCAGTAAATTTCACCCAAGTTCAGGTGCATGTTCAAAGACTCTGGTATTTACTTAACAAAGTTCAACATCTAAGTTTGACTCAAGTCTCATTGCCCTAAAAATAAAATAAAGCTAGGTCAAGATGGCAAATATAACAAATACTTGGTTTACAGTCTCACCTGAGTCCTTCAGAATAAAGAGAGATAAATAAAACAAAACACAAAGTAACAACAAAAGTCACAAGACATGTGCACATCTGCTCTCAACACTGGCCATATAAAGCAGGGGAGAACTGGCAGTGAGGTGAGCTTTTCCAGGAGGATTTCCAAGCTCCAGAACAATAAATACAAAAGTGGGGAAAGCCTTCAAACGATGGCCATGGTGACTAGATAGCTGCTGCCCCAGATCTGCCCAGTTGCTCTTGGGCACTATCAGAGTGGTGCCCGAGAAAAGAGTGTATAATTCCCATAACTCATAAATAATTCCAAAGAAAATAAAGTGTTAGAGTGTTTCCCATCTTACTCTTTAAGACTAGCATAGCAACATTCCATAAAATGAATGGAAAGTCATAGGCTAAGCTTATTTATAAATTTAGATGCAACAAAACTGATTAAGTAAAATACAGATGAATCCAGAAATATGTTTAAAAGCACATTTCAAAGGAAAAAACTATGACTCATCATTGATTATTCACTATATTATAATATATTAGAAATTAATAGCACATTAATAGCACATTAGAAAAAACTGTACTTTCAGATTAAATTTTAAAAATGGCATGTACTCTGTGGATGCACAATGCTGCTTTTGATGTAATTCATACTCAGATTCCAACAAAAGCAATGAAACAGAAAGGAACTCCAAGCAGAAGAAAGTAGCTCTTAGCACACACTCATACTTAAAAAGAACTTGATTGATAGGGGGCGTGTATCACAGCCAAGAGCCATGTTATTGACAGTTTGCCACTAACATTACTAAGGAAAGAAAACTCTACATGGTACTTGATGCTAAGATGACCAACCCTCCTGGAATCCCTTTTTAAATATGGGAACCTCTGGCTTCCGGCCAACAGAATATTACAGAAAAAAAAATGGGACAGCACTCCTGGACTTATGAACCTATATAAGACTCCATCTTCACATGTTTTTGTTGTTGTTGTTGTTGTTGTTTTGTTCTCGTTCTTCTACTGGCAAAAAGTCAGCTCTTGTATTATGAATGTGCCCTGAAGGAGGCTAAGTGACAAGGTGCCCTCGGTCGGTGTCCAGTCAAAAAATAATAATAAAGACTACTGTATTAAAACAAAACAAACAAGCAGACAGAAAACAGAAATTCTAAAGATTTTTATCCTGACAGCAAAGAAAAAAAAAAAAAAAAGCCTGCCAAAATCTTCAGTGAACACGGATGCGAGTTTTCTTCCAATTGAATTAGGAGGTGGGCATGCAGCCCAGAGGACGCCTTGACTACATCTCCTGCAATCTTGATGCAGAGAACCCAGATGAGCCCACAGAAACTGTGAGAACGCCAGTGACGGTGCTTACTAGTTTTAAACTAAAGTTTAAAAAAGGTTTACGGTAATAAATGAAGAACAAATAACAGAGCCTATTACCAGTACTTTCTTTTTTTAACATTTTAAGGTTTTTTTTAATTGTATAGTGTAAAAGAATCATTGACATATAATAAGCCATATTTCAATTAGCAGTTTGATAAATCCTGACATTTATGTACAGCTATGAACGCAGCACAGTGACTAACCACATTCAAGTCTCCCAGGGCTTTTTGTGACCCAACTCCTGCCCCTCATTTCCAGATGAATGCTATTTGCGTTCTGTCATTACAAGTTGATCTGTATCTAGAGGAAGAGTAGATCTAGGAGGAGGGGAAGTGAGGGAGGAGGTACTGGAAGGAGAAGAGAGAGGAGAAACTGCAGTCAGGATGATATGAAAGAAAAACAAACAAATAATTTGTAAAGAAAAAAGAAAAAAAAGAACTCTAGAATGAGCAGGTATTGTGGGTCCCACCTTAATTCTGGTATTCAGGAAGTTGAGGAGGAAGGATTATTTGAAGATAAGGTGGACTGCATAGTGAGCTCTGGGCTAGCCTGGGCTACAGAGTGAGACCTGATCTCAAAACAATGGCAATAAAAATAATGCTTGTAGGTAACATTATATGGATTCCAGATGTTATGTTTAGAAATACATGTGTGTGTGTGTGTGTGTGTGTGTACACATACATGCATGCAATAATAATTAATGAAAAAGGTTATATATCTGAAGTGGAGTGAAGCATATAGGAGGATTTGGAGGGGGCACTAGGAAGTGAGACATAATTAAAATGCAATCTCAAAAATAAAAAAAAATATTGCTAAGACTTTTAGAATATTCTTGCATTATTTTTTGATTTTTAAATTCATTATACTCACTGTGAGATTCACCCCTGTAAAATCATGTGAGAGTCACCCCTGTAAACATATATGTTAATGGTTTATTCATTCTTGTTGGGCGTTGATGCATTCCATAGGAAAAAGACAATTTGTTTTCATCTGCTGAGTTTTTATATGTGATCTAACAAACAGGTCTGAGCATAAGCAGACACAGGTTCATGTACACGTGTGCATTCCCTTGTCTGGGAAGAGCAACTAGGCATGGAATAAGTGGGTCCATGCTCTAAATCGTCAAAGGTTAAGAAAATGACAAATTTTTAAAAGGCACAAAATTACTGTACCACTTTATATTTTTAGAGGTAGTATGAGAGAATTTCTTTTCCTCAACATCCTGGTCATCCCTGTCTGGTCAGTTAAGTATAGATATTCTGGTATGTATGTTCCATATATGTGTATGTGTAACAGCTCCTGTGATTTCAGTTTTTATATTCCTCATTATTAGTAATGAAGGTGAGCATTTTTTATGTTCTTATTCTTCATCGATGTATCTTCTTCTGTAATTTCTCTTTTAGTTCTTTTTGTCTGTTTTATATTGGATGTTCCTCATTATTTGAGAATTTTTTAATAATTTGGCAATCACAAGCTCCTTTTTGTAGACTTGGCTTTCCATTCTGTCAGAGACTGACAGAGCAAACGTTCTTAATCTGGTTCAAATTCAACTTATCATTTTTTTAAAAAAGAATCATTTTCAGGGAGGCTTTTATCTTCCTAGAATATCTTTGCCTTACTCAAATTCACAAATTTTTCTCTAGCAATCTTTATTAATTTGTACAGATCAAATTTTCTATCTATTACTGGTGACTTTGTGTTTGAAAGACTTTAATGTTTTTGTGGTACATTCGGTAGGACTGCTGTTGAGCTCCTTTATCTTGAGCCCAGAGGGATAACTGATATCATACAAATCTGTGTTCCTGGCATATGATGTCATTTTCACCACAGAAAATGTAAGGTTTCTTTTTAACCTCTGCTTAGGCAATTTGACTATGATACATAGTGCTGTAATTTTCGTCATGAATTTCTTGAGCTTAAGGTTTGTTGGCCTAGTTGGAGCTATAGTCAATGAATCAAAATGTTTTTTATCAAACTTGAAAAGGTTAGTCATTGTTTCTTCACATATTTTTGCTTCCTTTCTTCTTCCCCTTTGAGTACTCCAGTTACTTTTATATTTGGTCACTTGTTTCTATTTTACTGATACTAGTCCATTTTTGTCAATTTTTTTTTATAAAATTGTATCTATTTCTCAGCTTCTCTCTTAACCTGGCTATCACAGAAATAATTAAGCTCTGCTATATCATTTTAGCAAGCTTCACAGCACAAGAACCGAGCAGTTATTAATCTTTAAGCTAATTTGGCTTTCTCCCAGAGTACAGCCCAGAGATACTTGCAATTTGTACCTTTCTTGCTCCAATTCCTCTCTACTGATATCTTCTGGACCTTGCCTGGGGCTGACTCCCCTACTTCCTCAATTAACTCCTTCTCCCCTGGCTGGCAGGAAGTACAGCCCTTTTCTCTCCCTTGCTCAGCAATTGGCTGTTACCTGCTTTATTGGCATATCAGGAGACAACTGTGGAGCAGTGTTTATACAACACAGAAACAGGAGATTCTCAAAACAAGGATTGCAATGAGACATGGGGGTTCAGAAATCAGCTTCTGGATAACACACTAACTTATGCCTACCCAATTTTCCTTTGCTATAACAAAGTGATAGAGAATGGGTACTTATAAGATCTTCACCAACCCTGTATCTGACAGAGGGCTAAGCTCCAGAATATATAAAGAACTGAAGAAGTTAAAAAGCAACAAATCAAGTAATCCAATTTAAAAATGGGATCCAGAGCTAAACAGAGAATTCTCAACAGAGGAATATAGACTGGCAGAGAAACACTTAAAGAAATGCTCAACATCCTTAGTCATCAGGGAGATGCAAATCAAAACGACCCTGAGATTTCACCTTACACCCATCAGAATGGCTAAGATCAAGAACTTAACTGACAACACATGCTGGAGAGGATGTGGGTAAAGGGGAACAGTCCTCCATTACTGGTGGGAATGTAAACTTGTACAACAACTTTGGCAATCAATCTGATGCTTTCTCAGACAATTAGGAACAGTGCTTCCTCAAGATCCAGCTATACCAGCTATACCTAGGCATATATCCAAAATATGCTCAAGTATACAACAAGGACATTTGCTCAACCATGTTCATAGCAAGCAGCTTTATTCATAAGAACCAGAACCTCGAAACAACCCAGATGTCCCTCAGTTGAGGAATGGATACAGAAATTGTGGTACATTTACACAACGGAATACTACTCAGCAAACAAACAAACAAACAACAAAAAAAAACCCAAAAAACAAAAAAACAAGGAAATCATGAAATTTTCAGGCAAATGGTGGGAACTAGAAAAGATCATCCAGAAGCAGAAAGACACACATGGCATATACTCACTTATAAGTGGATATTAGACATATAATATAGGATAATCACATTAAAATCTGTTTCCCTAAAGAAGCTAATCAAGAAGGGGAACCCTGGGGAAGATGCTCAATCTTCATTAGAAAGGCAAACGGAAGAAGGTGAAAATAAGGAACAAGACAGAGCCTACCACAGAGAGACTCTGAAAGACTCTTCCCAGTAGGGTATTAAAGCTGAGAGTCATAGCCAAACTTTGGGCAGAGTGCAGGGAATCTTATGAAAGAAGGGGGAGATAGAAAGACCTGGAAGGGTCTGGAGCAACACAAGGAGAACAACAGAACCAATAAATCTGGGCCTAGGGGTCTTTTCTGAGTCTGACATTCCAACCAAGGACCATTCATGAAAACATCCTAGACCCCCTGCACATAGGTAGCCCATGGCAGCTCAGTCTCCAAATGGATCCCTAGTAAGGGAACAGGGAATGTCTCTGATATGAACTCAGTGGCTGGCCCTTTGATTCCTTCCTGATGGGGAGCAGCCTTGCCAGGCCACAGAGTAAGACTATGAAAGACAGTCCTGATGAGACCTGATAAGCTAGGATCAGACGGAAGGGAAGGAAGTCCTCTCCTATGAGTGGACTTGGGAAAGGTCATGGGAGGAGATAAAGGAGGGAGGGTGGTGTTGGGAGGGGACAAAGGTGGGGCTACAGGTGGAATACAAAGTGAATAAACTGTGATTAAAAAAACCTCCATGTTTAGCTTTAGAAAAGATAAGTTCAAGCTCAGTGGTCATATTGATTTACCTGCTAGAGAGGGATCTCTTGCTGGACATACTCTGGAAAATGCTCTTTTTTAATTTAATTTTTTAAATTCACTTCATAGTCTTTTTTTTCTTTTCCATAATTTTATTTTTCTCATTAGTTACATTTTGTTAATTCTGTATCCCAGCTGTATCCCTCTTTCCCTCCCCAATCCCACCCTCCCTCCCTCATCTCCTCCCTGCCCCTTTCCAAGTCCACTAGTAGGGGAGGACCTCCTCCCCTTTCATATGACTCCCTTTTGTCAGGTATTTTCAAGACTAGCTGCAAAGTCCTCCTCTGTGGCCTAACAGTACTGCTCCTCCCTTGGGAGGTGAGAGTCTTGATTATAGCCCCATCATTCCTCTGCTCCCAGTCCCACTCTCCCTCATTCTTTTTCCTATCCCTGCTCCCATAAGGCAGGAATGTATTTAAGAGGGAAACAAATGAAACCAGAGCACAGAGAAGAGCCTGCTGGGTCTTCTGTAACAATCTACCCTCACAAGAATCACCTTGGGTACCATAAAAACTATCTAGTTAACCCTCCTAGGGGTGATCAGCTGATGATCTAGTCCCTAGGTCCACTTATTGAATGTTCTATGACTCCCAACATCAGCAAGGCCAGAGAAAGGACTAGAATTTGCTATGCCTAGAGCCCACATAGAGCCTAGAGTTTAAGTATTCTCAATAGCAACATTATATTTGAACCAACATTCTAAGCATGAACCGCCAGGGCACAAAATTGATGTTCAGACTATACCACTTTTATTGCATTCAATTTGTTTGAGCTTTGGTCTAAATACTTCTTTCATTTTCTTCATATTCACCTGTTTTGTTATGTTTGCGATGTCTCATTTGCCATCAATTCCACCAATAATATTGTTAACCATATGTTATTTTTAACCTTTAGAGACTCTGACTTGGCTCTTTCTGGTGTGTCCCAGGCTTCTGCATAACATGTCCCATGCTCCCTCTGGCTTCTTGAACACACATTCAGTTGTAATAACGATTTAAATGTCTCTGTCTCTGCTAATCCCATCGTCTGTGTTATTTCTGGGTCAGGTATTATTAGACACCAGATATTTTTAATTTTACCTTATTGGTGGCTGAGTTTTTACATTTCTATATTCTGCTTTGTTCTATCATGGAATGTGGGTCAAATTTTTTTTCTCTTTTACTGAAAAAAAGATTATTCTTTGTGTCCTAAACATGCTCACAGGTCATAAGTTGTCTACAATCTAAATGCAATCTGGCTGCGCAGAAAACACCGTGCTGTAGGCTAGAGATTGCTTCTATTCCTTTCTCCAGCCTTGATTATTTTGCTCACACTCTTTGTTTATTGTGACTCTACTGTGTTTTCAGTGGGAGCCCCCTGGATCTCTGGAGCGTTTTCTCTGTGCTTCTCTCTCCTCTTTAAAATGTCTTCAAGTACATCTGTCTTGACATCTCCAGACTCCACACTGTCAGCTTACCTCGGGAGGATTACCAGTTTCTGTCTGACACCTTATAGCAAGCTTAGGAAGCTTTCTCCAGGCAGAAAAATGGGATAAAATGGGATAATGATAGTGCATTTACCTTTAATAATATAACAGGTGTGTGTGTGTGTGTGTATGTGTGTGTGTGTGTTCCCGAATCAGCACTAAAGAGGTTGTTCGGTGAGTGAGAGCACTGGCTAAAAAAGCTTAAAGATCCACATTCACAGTTTCAGCCCCTGTAAACAAAGTGAGTTAGAGTCCTGTACTGCCACAATCCCAGGGCTATACAGGTAAGAGAGAAAAATTCTAGGAGCTTCCTGGTTGTCAGTCTAGCACAAGGTCTCAAGGAGAGACCTTGTTTCACGAGAACAAGATGAAGGGTAATATTGTATCCTTCTATGACTTCTGCATGCTCAAGCACACAGGTACACATCTGCACACACACACACACATATACACGCGCATGCACACATATGCTCACACACATACTCATAAATAAATAAGCATACAAATAAAAATTTCTGAGTTAGAGGAAAGAAAACATCATTAGCAGGTGTAGAGCTAAATATGAAGCCAAGGGGGGAAAGACATTCCATGTATAAAAATTATTTATTTAAAAATGTAAACTACCAAGAAAAGGGCAGAACCTCCCATAATAATAGCCAAATTCACAGGGGAAAAAAACCAGACATAGTTAAAATGCATTGACACCTATAGTTGAGCAAAGGAGTCACCAAGAGAATATATACAAAACATATAGAAATAGAGGCTCTTCAGGATCATGGATATTAGTGAATATTGGGATAGCCTTCCTGAGAAAAACTTGCTTGAGCTTTAACCCAATAATTCTACTTCTGTTGGCTGTCCTAATTTATACTTTTTTTCAAATTGTGTATAACAATTTTCAAACATGCTTTCTCTGAAAATAAAGTTGGAAAAAAAGGACATGAACAGCAAAACACACTTATGTACAACATAGAAAGCTATGAAGTTATCAAGTTTCTTTGTTAGCCCTATACAATTTGACACAGATGATTACAAAGCATATTATTAAGTGGAAAATGATAGTCATGCAACAGCAAGATCCTACTTATGGTTTTAAAAATAACTTTGCATATGAGTACATCATGGTTTTAAAAATAACTTTGCATATGAGCACATAGATTTTTGGAGCTGTAATAAGATAAAAAGGAAAGATAGAAAGGATTCTGTGCTGACCAAAATTGCCACTGGGAGAAGCAAGGAAATGTGGAATGGGCCCAAGAGAGGTTTTTATACTTCTAAAACTTCCATATTGATTTGAGTTCAAGAATAAATGATCTGTGGTGCTCTGGGAAAGCAGCTCAGTTGATAGAGTGCTCGCCCAGCATGCAGGGAGCCCCGAGTTTAATTCAAGCACCATATAAACTCAGTGAGGTACTACACACTTTTAATCCTGGAACTCAGGAGATAGAGCAGGAGGCTTACTACTTAGTGAGTTTGAGGCCAGGGAGGGATGCAAGAGACTCTATCTTAAAAGTTAAATACATAAATAAATAAATCCAGAATACTTCAGAAAAAATCCTAAATATACATTTGCTTTTTTGTTTGTTTCAAAATGAAATACTGCACTTTTTTTATTTTGAGAATTTCATACAGGAGTGCAATGCACACCTCCCATTCCCCTAACTTCTCCTATGTTCCCCCATGTCCCTTGCATAGTCATGTCTTTTGCATTCTCTCTCTCTCTCTCTCTCTCTCTCCCTCTCTCTCCCTCGCATATATATATGCGTGTAAGGCCTGGGCAGTCTATAAGGGACTTGTCTCTGAAGGAAACCTTCCTCAGCAACCATTGATGGATGTATCTTTTCAATTAGTGTTGGAGCTTTCTGAGCACTTCCCATCCATGGTGGAATGTTCACTGGTGTGGTCTTTGCAGGCAGTCATAGCCACTGAGAGTTCCAGGGTTCTGCATCCTTGTAACATCCAGAAGATGCTTTTTCAAAGCACCCCTTCTGGTCCTGTTCAGTGTGGCACTGTGTTTAACCCAGTAGAGCCTCAAGCTCAAGATCCTCCTGTCTCAACAGTCATGGATCACTGTACTCAGTTCTATAAATTTTACGTTACACACTGTCCTGAGAAATATAGTGGAGTCTAGTATCATTCCACTGCCTCCTGCCTCATATGTAGACCATCCTTTTAATTTTGTATCCATAGTGTATATGTTACCTGCCTGTTGATCCCCTAGTAGCTGTATGTGTTCTTAGACCAACACAAGAAGATAATAATACTTATTGTAAACCAACTTACAAGAGTAGTGAATGATGACGATTTAGAATGACTAATAGAAGTCATCAAGGCGAATACAAGAACATATAAAAGATATCATCGAACATGACCAAGTAGACTACATCACAGGCATGCAAGAGTGGTTCAATATATGGAAATCCATCAATGTAATCCACCATATAAACAAACTGAAGGAGAAAAACCACATGATCATCTTCTTAGATGCCGAAAAAGCATTTGACAAAATCCAACACCCATTCATGTTTGAAGTCTTGGAGAGATCAGGGACACAAGGCACATACCTAAAGATAGTAAAGGCAATATACAACAAGCCTATAGCCAACATCAAACTCAATGGAGAGAAACTTAAATCAATCCCACTGAATTCAGGGACAAGACAAGGCTGCCCACTTTCTCCATATCTTTTCAACATAGTACTTGAAGTCCTAACTAGAGCAATAAGACAATTAAAGGAGATCAAGGGGATTCAAATCAGAAAGGAAGAAGACAAAGTATCACTATTTGCAGAGTATATGAGAGCATACATGAGCAATTCCAAAAATTCAACCAGAGAACTCCTTCAGCTGATACACACCTTTAGCAAAGTGGCTGGATACAAAATTAACTAAAAAAAAAAAAAATGAGAATCTCTCCTGCATACCAAAGACAAAAGGGCTGAGAAAGAAATGAGGGAAACAACACCCTTTACAATAGCTGCTGATAACATAAAGTACCTTGGTGTGACTCTAACCAAGCAAGTGAAAGACCTGTTCAAAAAAAACCCCTCAAGTCTCTGAAGAAAGAAATTGAAGAAGATCTCAGAAGGTGGAAAGATCCCCCATGATCATGGATTGGCAGGATTAACATAGTGAAAATGGCCATCCTGCCAAAAGCAATCTACAGATTCAGTGCAATTCCCATCAAGATACCAATTCAATTCTTTACAGACCTTGAAAGAAAAATGCTAAACTTCATATGGAGAAACAAGAAACCCAGAATTGCCAAAACTATCTTATACAACAACCAGTCATCTGGAGGTATCACCATCCCTGATCTCAAGCTTTACTACAGAGCAATAGTAATAAAAACTGCATGGTACTTGCATAGAAACAGAATGCTGGATCAATGGAATTGAATAGAAGACCCAGAAATAAACCCACACACCTATGGATATTTGATTTTTGACAAAGAAGCCAGAACCATTCAATGGAAAAAAAAAAGACAGCATCTTCAACAAATGGTGCTGGTCTAAATGGATTTCTACATGTAGAAAAATGCAAATAGATCCCTATTTATCATGGTGCACAAAACTAAAGTCCAAGTGGATCAAAGACCTCCACATAAAACCAGACACTAAACCTGTTACAACAAAAAGTGGGCAAGAGCCTAGAACTCATTGGCACAGGAGACAACTTCTTGAACAGAACACCAACAGCACAGGCTCTAAGAGCAACAATCAATAAATGGG
The DNA here is from genome assembly GCF_030254825.1 of Meriones unguiculatus. Classification (NCBI taxonomy): domain Eukaryota; kingdom Metazoa; phylum Chordata; class Mammalia; order Rodentia; family Muridae; genus Meriones; species Meriones unguiculatus. Next base: position 71,960,508 of record NC_083367.1, on the reverse strand, counting down.
ACCTCATGGAACTGAAAAGCTTCTGTAAAGCAAAGGACACTGTCATTAGAACAAAATGACAGCCTACAGATTGGGAAAGGATCTTCACCAACCCTCTATCTGACAGAGGGCTAAGCTCCAGAATATATAAAGAACTGAAGAAGTTAAAAAGCAACAAATCAAGTAAGTAATTCAATTTAAAAATGGAGTACAGAGATAAACAAAGAATTCTCTCTAGAGGAATACAGAATGGCAGAGAAACACTTAAAGAAATGCTCAACATCCTTAGTCAACAGGGAGATGTAAAGCAAAACAACCCTGAGATTTCACCTTACATCCATTAGAATGGCTAAGATCAAAAACTCAAGTGACAACACATGCTGGGGAGGATGTGGAGAAAGGGGAACCCTCCTCTATTGCTGTTGGGAATATAAACTTGTACAACCACTTTGGAAATCAATCTGATGCTTTCTCAGACAACTAGGAATAGCGCTTCCTCAAGATCCAGCTATACCACTCCGAGGCATATATCCAAAATATGCTCAAGTATACAATAAGGACATTTACTCAACTATGTTCGTAGCAGCTTTATTCATAATAGCCAGAGCCTGGAAACAACCCAGATATCCCTCAGTTGAGGAATGGATACAGAAACTGTGGTACATTTACATAATGGAATACTACTCAGCCATAAAAAAACAAGGAATTTTCAGGCAAATGGTGGGATGTAGAAAAGATCATCCTGAGTGAGGCGTCCCAGAAACAGAAAGACACACATTGTATATACTCACTTATAAGTTGATAATAGACATATAATATAGGATATACCTACAAAAATTTGTACACTTAAAGAAGCTGAGCTAGAAGGAGGATCCTGAGTAAGATGATCAATCCTCACTCAGAAAGGCAAACAGGATGGACACTGGAATAAGGAGAAAACAGGGAACAGGAGAGGAGCCTACCACAGAGGGCCTCTAAAAGATTCTACCCAGCAGTGTATCAAAGCAGATACTGAGACTCATAACCAAACTTTGGGCAGAGTGTAAAGGATCTTAGGAAAGAAGGGGTAGATAGTAAGACCTAGAGAGGACAGGAGCTCCACAAGGAGAGCAACAGAACAAAAAAAAAAAAAAAAAAAAAAAAAAACAAATCTGGGCACAGGGGTCTTTTCTGAGACTGAAACTCCAACCAGGAACCATTCATGGAGATAACCTAGAACCCCTGCTCAGATGTAACCCATGGCAGCTCAGTATCCAAGTGGGTTCCCTAGTGAGAGGAACAGGGACTCTCTCTGACATGAACTCAATGGCTGGCTCTTTGACCCAACCCCCCGATGGGGGAGCAGCTTTCCCAGGCCATAGAGGAGGACAATGCAGCCAGTCCTGATGAGAATTGACAAGCTAAGGTCAGATGGAAGGGGAGGAGGACCTCCTCTATCTGTGGACTTGGAGAGGGGCATGGGAGGAGATGAGGGAGGGAGGGTGGGATTGGGAGGAAATGAGGGAGGGGGCTACAGCTGGGACATAAAGTACATAATCTGTAATTAATATAAAAAATAAAAATTTAATTAAAAAAAGAAGTCATCAAGGGCTTCCTTTAAGAGCCATCACATGTCACCACAAGTGTAACACACTAAGGTATTTTGAGAGTACACTAATATTCCTTTTACGACAGTATATTTTAATCATTGTTTCACTCTTAGTACTGTTACGTTCTTCCGGTGTCTGATCCATAAGATAAACTTTATCAGAGGCTACATAGGACCATATGGGCTAATACTGTACAGCCATATACACTATACACACATAGTGTATATCGGATCTAACAACGTCTGTGATTTCAGGGTCCACTTGAGGTTTTGAAATGTGTTTAACATGGGCAAGAGAAGACCACTGTACTTTGAGTGTGATTTATAAAATTAAAATGTGAAGAAATTAAATACCACACTGAAGAAGGGTTAAAACCAAAATAAAGTCAATGAGACAATAAAAGAAAGACAATACAGTTCTGAAATTTGTGAAATACTGAGAGTCGGTTTATTATCCCTGGTGTGTTTTGCAAAGGGGAACATAATAGAATTTTAAGGGCGGTGTCTGTCGTTACTCATTTGTGCAATGCATACTGGACTGAATGATGAGATTAGAGCTGTAACAGAAGCAATTCCAGTTGAGGATGGAGGGAGGAAGAGCCTCTCAAGCCTACAGCTTATTGTTGAAGACAGACAGGCAATACTATATGATCTAATGTTAGGAAATGGAGGTTTTAAAAATGAGAAATCCATTTCTGAACTCATTTAAGCTTTCTCCTTAGATATGAGGCTGAAAGCTCATCCGTTGTAAATATGCAAGGCTTTCCACAGTGACAGAGTTTAAATTGAAGCAAAACACTGAAGGGTTTTGTGGGAAGTAAAATCTCACCATGTGGGCCTGGCAATAGAATGGAAACCAGCATTCTGCCATGTCCCATTTCTCCCGGCTCCTGCTTTCAAATATTCAGAAATGTTAAAAAATTTGGCATTTTCTGCCAGCAAAATGGCTCAATAGGTAAAAGCACTTGCCAGCAAACCTAAGGACCTGAGTGCCAACCCAAAGTCCTACAGGAAGGAGAGAACCAATTTTTGTATGTTGTCTTCCTCCCTCTACATATGTGGTCCAGATGTACACAACTACACACATGCACGTCCATGCATCTTCACACACATAATGTAAAAGAAATCACAATCTGAAATCTCAGAGTTATCTGTTTAAGCAAAGATTTGTTGCTACGTCAGCAGCACTGTCCGTACACCAGGCAAGTACTTGACACAAGACTGAGCGCATGCTCTGCAAGCTCCAGGGCGACTGGGACCAGAGCTCAGGGTCCCCTGATTTGGTGACAGTTATCATCCATCCTTTCTCTCCTTCTTCATCTCGCCCTCTGCCCTTTCTTCTTTTCTTTGTTATTTCATTTTCTTCTTTTTTTTTTTTCAATGCAACAATGAGTTATTGAGAAGTTATTATTTTCAACATTTTACAGTGGCCATGCTGGGGGAAAAAAACGTTTTAACCAGGGGAAAGTCATCCTGGCTACCACTCCCTCACCCTTCATGTGTTTTCCCAGAATGGAACTTCTCAATATCAAATTTGGCTTTCCTGTTATGGAGAATATATTCTGACCAACTGACTTATAACTATGCAAGGCAAATCAATTAACATTTTGGTTTATAAATCAAGCCCTCAAGAATGTACTTAGTGTGAATTATACTGTCTGGATAGAATTTTGTTTGCATTGACAAAGGTCAGCTTAGGGACCTGTAAATCTAAGTGTTAGACATGGAGTTCAGCTTTCCAAAGGCCATAGCTGAGTTCCATTCTTGACTGTGGAGAATGGAACTTTCCTCCATCTCTCAGATGTCTGGGCAGGGCTGAGGTAGAGTGTTTTCCTAACTTGCACAAAGTCCTATTTTGATCCCTGGCATCACACACACTGGGCCATGATGGCACATACCAGTAACCCCATTAATCAGGAGGAGAATCATTAAGTACATTGACTGCATATAGAATCCAAGGCCAGCCTGGGGTACATGAGACCCCATCTTTTTAAAAAATTGCTTCGATAATACTTTCTTGGTGGATGGCTGCAGTAGTCTAGTTGCTAGTTTATTAAAAAATAATGTCCAGATACTTGAAATAAGAGGAGATAAGAAAGATTCCATTCTCATGCCATGGGACAGATCTGGGGTAGCCACTCTCAGAGGCTGATACCATACTTTGGGCTTCTTTCTGATGGATTTGGTACTTCCTTAGACTTCTGTTTTAGTCTTTTACCACAGTACTCTTCTCTGGGATTCTGAAGCCATCATCCTAGGGCACTTCGGCCACCATCACTTTTTGACAGTAATTCGCACCTTTGAAGTCCTAAATATGTTAGAAGCTGCAGTTAGTATTTCACATTCTCCTATCCTACTGTGAGATGAATGGTATTGTATCCATCTGACCGAGAGGAACATGAGGATTAGAGCATTTGAGTAACTTATCCAAAGTCATGAACTTACTGACCCATGAAACAAGAAGTTGAAGGCAGAATCTTTCTTTAGAACTCCTGTTCTTAACCACTCAGCAGCCTCATTATTAGTTTTTAAATCTTTTAAGATTCATTTTATGTGTACAGTGATTGCTCTACATGTATGTTTGTGCACTGAGTGTGTGTTGTCTGCTGCCTATGGAGGTCAGAAGAGAATGTCAGATCCCCTGAACTGGAGGTGCAGATTGTTGTAAGCCACTATGTGGGTGCTGGGGACCTAACTCAGATTTTCTGCAAGAAAAGTAAGTGAGCCTACTCTCCAGTCTCACTGTTTTTATTGTACAAATGAATAGGAAAAACATAAGATTATAACCCAAATAAGTTACTATGAGATCACATGAAGAGTAGCCATGGGACCAGGTGAGAGCACAGTGTCAAAAGTGTTTGCCAAGAAAGTACAATTAAGTGCAGGTCCTTATCATGCATGTCCTTAACATGCATGTCCTTATCAGAGATAAGAAAGGAGGCGAGTATACGACCCAAGCACTATGGAGGCAGGGTGAGGTGACATGTTTTTCCCTATCACTTCTCATTATCAAAAATTACTGTGTGAGGATGAATTGGCACAAGTCTTGATTCGTTTAAAACCAGTTTCCTAATTCCAGCATCAGGATAGTAATTAGTTTTGTTTAGCAAAGAAGGAAACTTCCAGGAAGAGCCCAGCCACCCCTAAGCCTGGGTCCTGCCTTTCCTTACAGCTGCTGAAATACTATCTATAATATATTGTCATTTAGAGGTGGCAAAGTCCTTAACAGCTGTGAACATTACAAGTGCAACAATAAAATATGATTTTTCTCTCCTGGAAAATGCCCTTGTTACAGTGCTCCAAAAATGAGTTAGAGATGATTTCTTTGTTGCCCCCATGGACCTTTCCCTGGAATGTATTCAAGGCTTTCTGTAGCTTGCATCCTTATAAATTTATTCTTGTCAGGTCCAGCCATGTATCAGGCTCCCAGAGTGAAATATGAGGATGAAAATGGAAGCGGCATCAGGTGCTGACACACTCGCCAGAGGAATTCAGAATGAGGCAGGCAGGCCAAGCAGTGGACCCAGGACAGAAGAGTGCAGGTGGCATCTGCTGCTTCCTTCCTAGCCTAGTCAGATGCTACAGAACTGAGCAAATGAGAGCAATGAGAAGGTTGATCCCATTACCCTGCCTTGGCCTCACCACCACTTACACACCTCAATATAATAATAAAAAGCACATGGTGCCTGAGCATGGGAGATGAAAAACCAGAAAAAGTTGCCAGCTAATCTGACCTTGGCTGTGAGAGAAAAATCAGATCACCTAAAAGGGTCCCACGATGACGAGATGCAAGCTTCTGTGAGTGGGCAGAAAAAGCACACCAAGTCAGACACATCCCTGGAAAACTGGACTGAAAGTTTGGTTTCTTGGAGTGTTCTGGCAAACAGCACCATACTAACAGGAAGATTTGTAAGGGCAGTGGGCATTTAGCAGTAAGATTTCATTAGTGATAGCCAGAAGGAATATATCATATATAGCTTTAGCAAATCTATTGTCTTACAGGGTTCCTCCAGTCTTATGTAACCTCTCTGGAATGATCATGGTTGCTATATAATCTGACTTCCTCAGGGCTTGGAGGAACTTTGCCATTTTCCTGTTACTATATAAAATTCTCCAAATAGGTCCTACATGATGTGAGGATTATATTGATTGGCAACTTTATAGGCCTTAGTACCATGTAGAAAACAAATCTCTAGGCATATCTATGAAAGATTATCTGTATTTGGTCCACTCTGAGTGTGAGTAACACCATGCCACTGGCTGTCATTGTGGGACATAGACAAGGGGGTATCTAGCTGAGTGCCAACATTCCTCTCTCTTGAGAATCTCCTGATTGTGGGTGTAATATGACCAGCTGCCTCACTCTCTTAGCATCATAGTTGTCCTGCATCAAAGACTTCAGAACTATGGGCCAAAATAAATTCTTCCTTCCTGAAGTTGCTTTTGCAGGTATTTCATCACAGCAGTGAGAAAAACAAACTATTATTAGATCACAAAAGGGGAAACGTATTTACATGAAAGCATCATAGGAAGAGAAAAATTAGAAACATATATAGGAAATCAAAAAATTAAGGGTAAAGGCCATTTTAAAAGGTAATAAATATTTTGGGAGAGCTAGATGGTTTTGGAAGGACAATATTCTGGACAAGAGTTTACTTTTTTGTTTAATGAATGTTCAGTAAGAAAACAGGATAGCTGTCTTCTGGTAGATCTGAACTTTAGATAAATAAGAGAACTTCAGAAAGAAGCCTCATACAGCATGGACACAGCAGGGTGCTGCAAGTCTGAGGTATCATTCTGTGTGCCTCTACAACTGAAACCCATCTGTTGCATTCGCTGAGTTTTCTACGTGACAGTTGGAAGCGTGTGAGGGACAAGATGAATAAGGCCTGGTTCCCACCCCCTGTAGCTCCTAATTACCACAAAGACACTTCAGTAATAAGTCCAATTTTCAGAGACAGGGTTTGACCTCTGTCATCTCTGTCCTGGGCTGAGGGAGCTCAAAGATGGGACCATTCATACTGTCTCTTAGCTTGATGGAAGGTTCCACGGTGCCAACCAGGTTGATCCCAGTCTCCCATAGGGATGCACGCTTAGCCTATGAAGCAGGGGTCTCAGAAAGATGGTGGGAACAGCCTGGCTGGAAGAAGTAAGAAACATTACATAAAAATTAAACAGAAAGGGCAACAGGTTATGGTTCTCAAATAAGTAGTGTTTACATTAAAGTGAGAGTAAGATAGATTAAGAGTAATACCCTGGTGAAGATATTATGATACAGCATTTCTTTTAAGAAAAATCACTAGCAGAATATAAAGGCTTTTATACTATTAATAAAAATGTAAATTCATCTGCAATTTGTGCTTTTAGAGTTTTAACCACAACCAAGTATCCTCCAAATAATCACAGCACCAGCAGAGACACTGCTACAACTGGGCTTGGGTGAACCTCAGAAGCATAGCACTCAGAGTCCACTCACAAAGAACTGCTTGCCATATGACTTATGTAAAATACTCTGCTGTCATTACCTACATAAGACTTGCATAGGATTGAACCCATCCACACCCTATCCAAGAAAAGGTAGGCGTTCATGAGGCCCCACTCTTTCTGGAAGATCTCTACCCCATGCCAGTACTCTATGCACAGTAGCCTGTGTTTAGGGCTTGCCCTAGAGTCACACTTGGAAATAATCATACCTGACCATTTTCTGCATGTGTTTAAACAGGGAAATGACCTTTGGGAAGCTTGTGAGGACCAATAGCTTTTCAGGGAACCATGGCCAGTGGAGAGCTCAAACTTGACATTGAGTTTGGGAACAATTCGGGGAGGTTATCAATCTAAAGTGAGTTTAGTTGGGCTTAATTACAGGCATATGGGTGAAGGGTTGCTTCTAGGATAATGGATAACTTAGCAGTGGCTACACCACTGAAGAAAATGTTTGTCTTTTCTCCAGCACCATTATCTGCCTATATACCATTGATCCTCAACACATCAGATATCCTGCATATCAGATATTTACATCAAAATTACAGTTATGAAGCAGCAAAGAAATAATTTATGGTTCAGGTCACCACAACATGAGGAGCTGTATTAAAGGGTCGCAGTATTAGGAAGAGTAAACCACTACATTGACTGTTAGGAAGAGGTGGGGCCTGCTGAGCTCTTCCTGTCCTCCATAACAGAATGTAGATAAGCCGAATCTTCTGCAAGTCATATTCAGGTAAGCAATCATAGCTCTGCGAGTTCCTCAGGGAAGTGGCCATGCAATGCCCAAAAGCCAGGGTTTCACAACACACCCCTTCTTCCAACTGCCCCCTTTTCTATGATGTTCTTTGGGCCTTGGAGGGGATAACATTTTTGCAATTTAAAATGAAACTTCAGCGGTCATTTTAGTCTCTACAGTAACTGCAACTCACTGTAAAAAGAAGCTTCCCTGATGAACGTTGTCGGGGGCAGCAACCTATGCCATAAACATAAATACGTACGTTAGCCAAACCACAACAGTAGCTCCCTGTGGGTCCCATTCCTGAGAGCGATTATCAGTCTGCCTCTAGGAATGCAGAGTCTGAGTTGTATCATTAAGTTGGTCTTTCTCCCATGGAAGTACCTGAAGGGACAAGAATTTCTTGATAGGAATATTTTTTTTTGTCAAACTCACCAGTGAGGCAACCATTAAATACTAGCATCTGTTTATGTTAAGTTCTTCCTACTTTCTAGTATACCGTAGTATTTTTTTCTCCTTTGATTTCTAATTCAGAAACTATTTTAGCTCCAAGTTCTCCTTTGAAATCATCTGGTTTACTCATTGAAAAGGCAATAGTTGAATTTTAAGAACATGGGAATATATGCAATCCTATATTCATATACTTTGATAACCAAGCAAGTAATGTCACTCTACACTCAATCATAAAAGCACACTGATTAATGAGCATGAAAATCAAATAAGATAATGTGTATTAAGAATGCATTGAAAGTTATAAATCAATTTCCTCATGCAAGATGTTAATAGCCAGCTTGGACTAGATCCAATTGGGGCTATTCATACAGCATGAATATACAAGAGTCGTAGGGCTCTAGGTTCAGTGAGCTGGAGATTATTCAAGGTAGATGTTCAGGCCCTACAGTGTGTTTGTAAGGGTTAGGGAGTCCATGCAGATGTTTATTTCATTGCTACCATTTCAATCTGAAAAGCAAAGTGTATTTTTAAACACTTGGATTTAAAAATACACTTGACAAGACTAGTTTTGTACACAGTCCTTTCACACAATTTGAGAGTTGTGCCCTTAAATAAATGACAGTTATGTAAATTTGGGGATTCGTCTTGTATCCTTGATCTGCAGCAACAGTAAGGTTTTTGGAGATATGTACAATGTCCAGTGTGTCCCAAACCTCTGACACTTCCTCTTCTCTTACTCTGCCTTTCTACATTGGCATTTGTAATCATTTGAGCAGTCTGCTCTGGGTGTGGAATGATTTTAAGAATTTTAGGGACGTCTTCCCTTTCAAAACCTCTTCTATTTGCTTTCTGATGAAAGCTTAACAGACAGTATGCCACAGTTAAATGGGCAAGCTCACACTACAGTACAGGTAAATTATTCCCACCAAACTCAAACTGCTTCTTTGCTGATCTGGGCCGACTACTGGCAGACATTTTGGAAGAGCCCAAGGGAGATTGCTGTCCATTCTGCTGAGAAAATAAAGGCCAGTGCTGCCTCTCAAACCACAACTGCTTGATAACGGTGCTGGCTTTCATGCCCTTTAAGACAGTCTCCCCCTTTCAGTGGACTAGGCAAAGGGGATAGGGAGGGAAGATGAAGGGGGGATGGGATGGGCAGGAGATGAGGGAGAGGACTACAATGGAGATATAAAGTGAGTAATTTTTAAAAAGACAGACTTAACCCCCAGGAGTCTTGCTGACTGAATCCTAATCTGCATTTCTCCAAAGCTCCACCATCAGTCTGTACCATGGAACCAATGTAACGGTAGAATGAGTGCAGAGGAAAGACCATATCTACCTGGCTTCCAAAGAGGAACAAAAGGAGGTAGAAGGGTGTAACATGTTGCTAGAATACACTAAAATATCTCATGTGAACTAGAGATTGTGATTATTTCCCTGATGTTGATTTGATAAGGGTTTATAAGCTACAATACATTCTCTGAGACACACATGGAATTTGCAAAAGCTTACTGGGAAATGAGCCAATTCCGCTATTTTGTCTTCTGTCATTTCGCTGCTGATGTAAATGCAAGCACACAGGTCACTCATAATGAGCAGTGAACAGCAGTAAAACCAGCCCTAGTAATGAACGTTGCAGCCCTGAGATGTGATGTGGAAGCAGGTGACATATGAGAAAGGTGTCTAATGGGAGCTTGGTCAGCAGGTCATCTACCAAAGGGAAAAGAGGAACTAGAGTAGTTTCCTAGACAATTCTGGAAAAGCAGAGATTCGATTTTCTCACCAATCATGCCAGTTATTTATTCCATTCTAAATGTAGGCAGTTTGTCTACTCTAACACAGCAGGCCAAACTCTTCCTGGAAGATCCGAGGAAGGGTAGGGGTCAGGTGATTCACTGAGTCATCTAGAAATGCTATGCCATTCACTGTTAATATTTGCAAAGGATGAAATTAATAGCAGGTCCCTAGGGAAGTTATTAGTCTATATAAATATTTTACCTAATCTAGTTTTTTTTCTAATCTAGTTTTTTAATGATGAAAGTAAATAGACTAAGAGATCTTTATAAACAAATGTTAATTTGTTGTTCATACCTGGGTAGGGGACATGGAGTGCTCATAACCTGGTTTACTTGAAGAAGGCTTATTACTCCACTTACTTATAAATACTGAAAACCCTTCAACTATGTTGACAGAATTCAAATCCAAGTTTCACTAATGATTGTATCATTCTGATTAAGTGAGTTAATAGCTTTGTTCCTCAGTCTCTTTGTCTAGGAAATGGGAAAATAATGCTCAATCTCAAAGAGACAGGAAAATCACACTATTATATATGTGTGTGTATATACATTAAGACTACAAATTTTTATTAGTACTTTGAGAGTGTTAAACACTTTGTTTTGGTCATATTTGCTCTCAGCGCCTTCCGTACTCACCCAATTTTGTATCCTTTTTCTTAAAAATAAATTTTAGTGGGTTTGAGATGTAAAGTGCCAGGCAATCCCCCGTTTAACCTCAGCGCTACATAAACCAGGTGCGTTGTCACACATTATAACACCAGTATTTCATAGGAGAGATGGAAAGACCAGAAGTTCAAGACCATCCTTGACTACCTAGTTGTTCAAGTCGAGCCTGTGCTACATGAGACCCTGCCAAAAATAAATAAATAGAATGAAGAAAGAATAAAAGAAAGGAGGTTTTAAAAATAACAGAGCCTAGGCTACAGTAGGTCCTCAGTGTTTAGCAGCTGGTATTTGTTTATTCATTTTTCATCTCTGTATACCTATGTGTTCATAGAAGTCATAGAAATCAATTGGAATAGTGCATTATCTAGAGGACACGCTCCCTTTTCAATAGTGGGCAGCAATTCTTTACAGATAGGAAAGCTTGTCAGCTGTCATTCCTCATGAGCCCAGAGATGACTGCGCTATGGCTAGAGAAGAACTTACCTTGTTTCCTCTGCTGCTTAAGCTCATTCAGATCACTGGTTGTAATAGATGAAGTGATGGCACTCATTCTATTGATTTCTTCTGATTATGGATTAAATAGATGATTTTTGCATTGTCGTGGGACCCCTTCTGTTCTCCTCTGGGTACTGAGAATCTTCTACAGAGCTGACCTCTGTTTAAGAGAGTTGAATGAATGTCAAACTGACGCTAAGCATGGAAGCTAGAAAGTGAGTGTCTCTGTCTTCAGCTTTAGTTCCTGAGACCCCACGGCATGCCTGCTGCAGGTAACCATTACTAAGCAATGGTCCTACTACTCATTCATTCATTCACACTCATTTCCTTCTGCTTCATTTGAAACCACTCACCAAGGCAATGACTACTGAGGATTGACACCCCGTATTGTCCCTTGATGTCCACACTCAGGCACAGGCAGGTTAAGAAGCACGGGTGTGTATCTGCACACACGGGCATGAAGGCATACCTGAGTATCAAAGATACTCTACAAAAGCTCAGAGCTCTCTAGCCTATCACTAAGGGATAACACACACGAACATTCTCTGAGGAGTAGCCCTCGGCATGGTTTTGCAGGAATCTCTGTTCTTCCTCCTTATGGAGCTCACTTCCAGCCTTACACTCTGGCAGCACACAACAAGGAGCAGTCTTAACTTCTGTTAACCTCATATTTCCTGACTTATCTTTGACTGTGGGAAGCTTTCTCTTCTCAGAGGCCATATTAACCTGTCAGCAAACAAAGGAACTACAAACACTTTGAGAAAACCAATCTGAAGGGTTGGCTTTTTTTCCTTATAGCTATCATCAATGATTCATGCAAATGAAAGAATTCTTTCTTCTCTTAATATGATTCTAATTGTGAGAAATATTCTGTGTTCTTATATTCCATATATACTACTGATTCTTTAATGATGATTTTATTTTTAAAATACAATATTTATTAGTACAAGAATTTCTTATTCTTATACAATGTGTTTCAATCTCCTTTAATTCCTGTTCTTCTTAAATCTACCTCCTCTTTTCCCACCCACAACTGCCTCATGTGTGTCAAACAACTAAGTACAGTTTGTCCTGCCCGTGAGTATTTGGGTATGAGGGCATTCATTGCAGCACAGGTGTCCTGCTGGAGCCACAGTCTTTAAGATGCTAACAGAAATCAACAGTCAGTAGGTGAGACCTCATGAGCCCCAACTCTCTCCATGCTAGAATGTTGACTGGCTTGATATTGTTCAAGCCTTCCGAAGACTAGATTCTTTTGAGTTCGTGAGTGCAATGTTTTAACCCGATAGTAAGTGACCCCTGGCTTCTACAATCTTACTGATCCCCTCTTCTATGATGTTGCCTGAGCCTGTGTGGGGCAAAGACACCTATTGATGTCCCATTTGTGGCTGATACACCTATTCTCTGTATCTTTACCAATGAGTCTCTGCATTGTCCACTGCCCAAAGAAACTTCTTCATGAGGGCTAAGAACTGTCCTAGTTTATGCACATGAATTCACATTAAAGGAAAGTTTGATGGTGTGGCCCTTTACTGGAGTAATGACAGTAGGTTCGCTTCTGAGCCCCATGTGCTCCCTAGTCTTCGGTTCTCATCTGTATAAACCGGGCTTATGTTTTCTTCTGTGAAAGGGGCTTAAATCCAATCAGAAGATAGCTGGTTATCCTCATAACATCTGTGCCATTATTGCAGCTATGGGCCTATCTTGTAGAGCCTGTTGTATTAAGCTTGTAGGGTTTATTATAACTTGCAAGTTTCACATCTAGGTAAGATTGTTGATGACTTTTCTCTCCAAATAGCTCACATAATATCGTGTGATGTAAAAGCTAGGCAATCAAGAGGAAGTTTTCTCGTCAATACTAGGTTGAATTTTCCATGTTTTGTAACCACAGTGTGTGGTATCTTGAATGTTGAATTTTTAGCCATTCTTTAAGAAAGGACTCAAATTCTATTTAAAATTTTCTGCGATTCTCCCTATATGCCTTTTAAAAGAAATTTCTAGATACTTTCCTATCAAATCCTGATTTTTGTCATAATTATGTGAATACCTTTATGTTATTGGAAGTTAGAAATGATGCAAAATTCCTCACAAGGTTCCTCATAAAGCTTGTTAAGAAGATGTGTTTAATAAATACTCTTGGGATGAGTAGGATGGGCCAGTGGGTAAAGATGCTTGTCTCCAAGCATCATGACTGAGTCCAGAACCCATAAGGTAGAAAGAAAGAATTAACTTTTACAAGCTCTTCTCTAACTTCCATATGCATGACAGGCCACACAGGTGTGCACACATGCACACCACCACACACAAGCAAATAAATAAATGTAATATTCTTTTAATAAAAATATTTTGGCTAGATTGCAAAGCATTAACTCCATTTGACCTCTAAGGATTCATTTTCCAGAAACAGTCTTTAAGGCCATAACCTTATTCACCATCTATAACATCAAAGGGTAAGGAGTGGTGTTAATTATTTTCTCTATGAGGTCAGACCTTCAAAAGGAGCAGCAAATCTTGAGCACACAATTATAATGGAGCCACTGTTCCATGGCTAATTACTTATTAGTCATTTAATTGCTAATTTGATTAATATCATTACTATAAACCTTTATGTTGATTTTGTAAAATGCATTACAAGATAGGTCAGTATTCTGGCCCTCATTATATGGCTGGGGAAAGAAGATGTAAAAACTTGATCTGATTGATTACCTTAAGGTCATTCTCTATGGTAATGATAAAACAAAATAAAAACTTACTTCACTGTCTAACAAAGTAAAGATATCTTCTGATTGGTGACATTGGAAACTAAAAAAGGGCATTTTTTTTTTCTTTTTGGTTAAATATACATTGTACTTTACTACAAATTGAGAAATTATGCATAGTCAGCAGCATATTTTCACAATTCTTTCAATTTGGTGGATAAGCTACATATATGAAATCTTATTTACTGGCATATCTATAGAGGAAATAAGAAGAACTTCATGATATTCCTAGGGATATTAGATTTATTTATTATAAAGTTTCTAAGATAAGAACAGGAGAAGTGGCTTAGTGGTTAAGAGTCATTGCAGCTCTTACAAAGGATCAGAGTTCAATTCCTAGCATCCACATTAGGCAGCTCCTTTTAACTTCAACCTCAGGTGATCCAGTGCCCTTTTCTGATCTTTGTGTCCTCCTCCACACACACGCATGCGCGCGTGCACACACACACACACACACACACACACAGAGAGAGAGAGAGAGAGAGAATGAATCCTTTCTTTTTAATTACAAGATCATGCAATATGTTAATAGGCTTTGTGGATTTCCAAGGTAGTCCCATGTTATGGAGACTCATATTTCATTGGCTCACCTAATACCAATTGCCTGGACTGATCCTCCGTATCTAATTATCTCTTCATAGTCCACTATAAATGAAGTGAAGGCACCTAGAATTGCCTGGCCAGCTTTTCCTATTTCACACAACTGTGTCATGGAAAGCCCTTCTCTCCATCAACTACAATGACCTTTGAAAGAGATTTTACATGTTGGACCATCCTATGACATCACTCTTTATTAGCATTTAATTTAAAGAAAACAGCATTATTTTAAAACACAATTTATGAACAGTTTTATGCCAAAATTAGTTTTGGAATATTTTTTTTTAATGTAAGTGGGTGAAACTGAAAAAAATAAAATCAGTCGTAATATCACCAACCAGTGACAATGGCCATCAAAATTTTGCTCTATAGTTTGATAAACCAGTATAAAGCTGGCAAGTTAAAATATGAAAATCCAGTCTCCTTAAAACCACAATCTTGCAATCCTCACAAGAATAAAATAGAAATAAGCCACAGACTCCCCCTCCCCAGCTCTTAAGTGATTTTAAATGAAGGATAGAAACATTTAAACGTTAGATAAGTTCTTGAAATTCTGTGGGCCCGTGGGATGATTTTCTTATGGATTTATACTAGGTCTGACCACACCCTGGGCCTTTCATCATCTAAGCTTTTCTTTTATTGAGACAAAACTGTATAATTATGTCAACTGCTCTCAGAAAGCCCCTTCTTTGAAATCCACTAAATTCTGAACAACTCAAGTACAGTGAGGCCTTATTCATTTTATATCCCTGTACCTAGTATACAGCAAGAGCTCAGAAAATGCTTTGTGAATATCGGAAGATATATTTAAACTGCTTTAGCCATGAACCATCTGCAAATCCTATCCTCAAGTATTTCTGAGAGAGACAGTGATATAGCATCCTGTGCAAAACTGCCAGAGATTTGGGGATGCGTTTTAATGAGAATAAAAGAGTCATTTCTGGAGGGTTTCCACTGTAATTATTCTTGCTACTCTACAAACAGTTTTCCCTGTTTGGATTCTTCTTTATTTCTTTTTCTGCCTTCTGGAAGCTTGATGGGGCCTGGAGGCCATCCACAGGCTGAAAGTTCAGGTTCACATTGATTTTCACTTGTACTTCTAAAGCTATACCCATTTTCCCATCCATGTCCAAGCCTTCCATCCTTCACTGGTGAAATTAGGGGCTGGAGTCAATGGCCTCTGCCTTGCCCTCCTTCCAGCTGTTGCACTCCAGATTCCACAGATCCTCGTTCTGGCCAGCTATCATCCCTTAAACATTTCAAGGAAAAGAGAACCAGAGCAGAAAAGCAATTCATCTAGTGAGTGCTGCTGACAGGTGCCTGGAGCAGCAAATCACTCTTGGAAGAATAGGTTCCTTGCTGCTGCTTGGCTGCAGTGCCGTGGCTGGGAAGAGCAGTGGGTAGAGCGTCTGCAAGTCCCTCTGGCAGGCATCAGTGAGATAAGTACATGAGCTTTCATAAAATCCTCACTTCAACTTAAGAATCTATCAGAAGGCATGCAATGCAGACACCCAGGGAAATCTTGCTACAGGTAACATTTAACTAACATTGATTCAACAGATTTCTTTTGATATTACACAGAAGTCTAGCCTTAACTTCTGGAGAAATGATTGTAAAAAGCTTCACACTTTAGGCTGTGAGCTATAGTCTGGGGACTGAGATATCTTTGTCCTGGCTAATAGTTATCTGTCTGTAGTAGCTAGCACAGTAGCTGCCTCCCTCTGCGAGAACATTTTGATGTGTTCAGCCTGTCTACATCTGGTTCATCCTCCTTTCACCTCATAATTGGATACTGAATTCACAGAACTCGAGAGGAAAAATGAAAACAGCCTCCCCTGAAGTTTATCTGCCCGGATTGCTTTTCATTGTAAGGACTGATCTCCTGGGACAGGCTCCACTCTCCCATCTGAACTGGTTTCCCAGTGAACATTCTGGGTGTAACCAAAGATCTTCGTCTGCCCTGACGTAAGTTAGCACAGCAGCCATGCCAAATCAGTCAGCTTGGTAGCCTCTCATGGCAGGTGGCTCAGCTCCCCACTGCGTAAAGTTCTCTCTAAAAACTACCTTTATTGTTGCTAGCATTGGTAGGACTAGGTGGAGATGGCACTGGGTGCCCCATGGGTAAGAGAGGCTTGAAGGATTCCTCTTGGATCTTCCTGAGCATTGTTGCAAACATCATGGATAACCAGCCCTCTGATAAGGACTCAGGCCTGCCAAGAACATAGGAAGCCCCATACTGGGAGCATACTTTCCTTCCCTCCTGGGCAAGGTCAGCTAAAACAACAGTGAGGAAAACTGGTCCACTAAAATGAGCTGATGGAAATGGGGCTCGGAAGCTGGAAGCCCTCGCCCACCCCACCCTTCCTCAGCCTGGGCTCACTGACCCACAAACATGCACACTTCTACCTGTGAAAGACCTAAGTGTATGTAGTGAAGGTTCACACCTCCACGTTTCCCTCTCTTCTTCCTCCTCTCCGTCTTGCTTTATCTCCTCTTTCTTCTCCTTCTTTGTACTCCTTCCTCATATTCTTCCTTTCTCCTGCCTCCTATTTCTTCCTCTATCTTCCTGCTTCACTCCTTTCTCCTTCTTCATCTGTTTCCTTCTTCCTCCATCTGAAGGATTCATCCTTCCCCATTATGTTCTTATGTTCTTCCTCTACAACATGAAGAAAATCGTTGTCATTATAACTGTTTATTCAGCCAGCTAAGGGCTGCTTATAGTACTTACTGATCTACACACTAGCAGGCAACTTAGTAGTAGTATGGCTAATTGACACAGAGCCTAGGAGACCAAAGTTGGGTGCTGAATGAAACTGGAACAAGTGATCCAAAAGTACAGAACACGTACAGGATAAGGCTTCCTTTACTAACTAGGTAACTGCTGCGGTTTATCCTCTCAGAAACCTTCCATTGATGTTTCCATGCAGAGAACCTTCAGATCTCATATCAGCAGATTTTCAGTGTGATTTGGTAGGAACCTGGTACTTAAACAGCACAGTCCCAGCTGCAGACAGCTGAAGTGTTGTATCCTGTTGAGTCAAGAAGAGCATGACTTTGAGACTGACATCAGCACCCCTCTTCCCTGCTGTGAACTCCCTTGATGAGTGAGCTCCTTAAGCACCCTGAACTACTTTCCTGCTCTATAACATGGAAATCCTAATGTGTGCCTCAGAAAGCTATTGTGAGGACCACAGAACCAGTGTTTCCTCCTTCCTCTTTCTCCAGGCAGAGCAATTGCTCTCGAGCATAAGTGAGGGACATAAACACAGGCTGGAAGAGCTCTTATGTCCACATTGGCACCGTTATCTGTGGGTGATCTGAAACTTAACTCATCGCAGAGCAGAAATTTGGAGAAAACGGATGCTATAAGCACTGGGTGACAGATTGAACCCTGGTCTGAGGCAAACAGTGTGTGATGGAAAAACCTTTCCACCGTCAATGACACCTTGGATTTTGTGATAACCTTGAGGAGTTATTCCTGTGACTGGAGGCCTTTGTTCCTGTAAAAGCAGACATTCCAAGAGAACAGCATATGAAACCTCGTCCACGCGCCCAGTTGACTCTTCAGTTGTGCTCTTATTCACTATAATACTGTCTTTTTTTACTGTATGAAATGTCACATGCTCAGATGCATCCATTTTATAGGGCTTTAAAGCTGATAACCTACACCAAAATATACATTTTTTGGTGTTTTCTTTTTCTTTTTTATGGTAATTCCAAAGGTGTAACTGAGCTTAGCCATAAATTGCTGGTTTTAGCTCTGCGTGGCAGGC
The DNA here is from genome assembly GCF_030254825.1 of Meriones unguiculatus. Taxonomy (NCBI): domain Eukaryota; kingdom Metazoa; phylum Chordata; class Mammalia; order Rodentia; family Muridae; genus Meriones; species Meriones unguiculatus. The sequence continues at coordinate 71,942,182 of NC_083367.1, read as the reverse complement.
AGCATTTGATCACTGACAACTCTGTTTTCTTCATTGTTTCCTGACTAAAATCTCCACAGTCTCTATAAATATGTAAATTACCCAAATCACTAGTTTTCCATTATTTCTGCCCCTAAGCTGCTTAAAATGTTTCTATACTCCTGCATCTGCAGCACAAAACAGAGCAGCGGGTGACAGCTGACGTTGGCTCCCTTAGCAAACCTCTATTTAGCAACTACTTGTTTCAAGGTTTCTGATAATAAATTTTCTCCTGGGGTGGGACCCACATCCTGTGCAGATGTGGGCACAGTCACCGTCCAGACTAGACCAGTAGTATAATGGGAATGCAAAGATGTGTGTGTCTGTGAAGACTGTGGAAATCTGTGCTAAGGGCAATACGGCCTGTGAAGTCTGCTTTTACGATAGGATGCAACTGGTTTTATTTTTATTTCTATTTCTTCAACTGATAGGACTCAAGTAATGAACTTAATATGGTGTCTGTTGGGATTTACTTTCCTCTCCTGATTCATTGACGATTAAGTTAATCTGTCATGAGATGGATCATTGAGTCTCCGTGTGGGGTAGTACCATTTTGTGGCAGGGAAGGAGAAAAAAAATGCATGTTGCATAAATTCATATAGGCTTGTCTAGACATACATATGTGCATAGATACAATGGAGACATCGAAAAGGGACAAAAATAGTAGAAAAGGGTCACCGATATGGGATGCCTATAGAAAAGGTCCTGGGATATGTTTGTGCAGTTCAAACCCTTGTGCTGACTGTAAGAAATCTATTCTGGTTATGGCTGCACAGCAGTCTGAGGCAATGCTGAGAATGAAGAGTGTGTCCTGTCAATAGCAGATGCAAAAAGGCCCATTCTAGACATACACTAGCACCAAGCCTGGATATAGAAAGCTCAGGATCCCACCCATCTGAAATTATTTGAATCTTAAAGGCTTCTTTGTACATTTAAATCCTAAAAAAATCTACACTAAATCTAAGTCAGTCCTACCCAGTCTCACTGACATGAAAGCCCGTTACATTTATGTGCAGCTTCACCACTTGAAGATCCTGCATGATGTCCAAGAAACAAAGTGGGGCATAGAAACTGATGGTGGGGATCCTTACTTGGCCTATTAGAAGACAGGCTCAAGGAAGTGAGATATTACACCACCAGTGGGGAATGAGAGAACTAGTCCTGGCAAATTGTCCCAGGTAGGCACAGTCCCACTGGACCAGCTACCTTATTTGTTCCCATGTGGTCTGTAACTGTTTTCACACTGCAACAGTAACATTGACTAGTTGTGACAGGGACCTTATGGTTCCAAAAGGCTGCAATGCTTACTCTCCGGCTGTTTACAGGAAGTTTGCTAACCAGTGACTGAAGACACAGGTCAGCCAGGTCTGCTCATTCAGCCCAAGGTTATGAAGCCAGTCCATGATACATCCAAGGAACACGTCCAACGACTGTGTGCACCCAGTGCTCATTGTTACAGGACACTCATTACCTCCATGTGGACGTATTTAGCCCTCTATTATTTCATTGTATGGTGATGGCCTTGCTTTTTTATTAAAAAAAAAAAGCAGAATAGTTGTGGGATCCTATACTCTCCCATAGAACTCCAGGAAAGTAGTATCCAAGCCCTCCGGAACCGTTTCCCACTGCAATGTAGGCAAGTGTAATCAACAGGTTTCCTTAGTCACTACACATGTCCCGTTTAAGCTGTTCCCTCACAGGGCAAGAATGTATCTTGGCTGTGCTCAGTTTCCGACAGTTTGATGCTTTCATCTGAACTTCTCTCTCCCTTCTCCCTCCCCACAGACAGTTAGCTGGTGGGGGAGGAGGTGCCTCCTGAGGTCTTCAGCTACCACTGACCCAAGGGTTGGCAAATATGTGTGAGAAGGAAACTTCCAGATTTGCTAGGGTGGCTGCCCTGCCTCCTGCTGCATCTCTTTCCCGGTTCCCAGCCATTCTTTTACTGACTCTGGTAGGTAGGTATGTCACCAAAGTAGGACATGGGACTCACGAAAAGAGCAGTTGAAGATTTCTCACAGTGAATTCACTGAAAAGTTCATATTGGTTGGCCCAGAAGATCTCATATAAATGAGCAAAAATCTTTCTAGGTCTGCTCATGCACAACATGCTAAACCATTGAACTCCCTTATTTTAAATTCTCCAGATAGTTCAATAGAGCTGAATGAAGCTAGGTGATTTGTGCTGGCCAGTCTATTTGCATTTTAAAAAAACAGAAAGAGAAAACTTTTACTTTTACCAATATAATAAATCACATATAATTAATATGCTATTAAATTTTCTTTGCAGAAATAGAAGTTCTTACAAATATTTTGTTTACAAAAATTATATGTTCATTTATTAGTATGCTCAACATACTAGTCCATAAAACCTGAATCATTTCTGTGCCTCTTTGGCAGATGGTACTAATTACCAATGCTAGTCATATTTCCAGAGAAGGAATTCATCTCTTAGTAATGTTTTCTCAAAGAGAAAATTGAATGTTCTGTCAAAGGTTACATGAGCTCCTTCGTGGTAGGTGAACGTTACACATTGTCATGTCGCTTGTAACCTAGGGCAAAATTATTTATTCAAGGCTTTTGTGTGGCTGAATAGAAATTCTTATGAACGGTAAAACTGTGGAATTTATTCTTGATCTCCTTCTGAAATGCTCCTAAGGACCAGGCAGAGAGTTCCCTCTGGACATTTCTTTGGCTGTGTGAGTGAATCAACATCACAATGGGTTTAGCAGAGGTCATCATCACCTACAGAATCCACTTGGCCTGATCTCTCGTCCACTTACCTCAATGGCCTTTAAAAGCCAAGATTTGAGAGTCACCTTGGCCAAACCACAGGCCTTCCCCATGAAGGGAACACATCAGTTGACAGGTGGTGTGGGAATGGGGCTTTGAACTCTTCACGTTCTCTTACAAGGCAGAGCATAGCAGCCCAGGGACCGGCCAGTAGGATGTTGTTGCTGGTCACAGAGTCCAAACTGGGACTCAAATGAGGCACCACTACTACTATAATATAACCAGCAACCTCTGGTCAGCCTTGAAGAATCCAACAGCAGCTTTCTTAGGAGTGTCCTTCTGTTGATGCAAATCTTTCTTTTATTATGCATTTTTGAAGATTTAAAGAATCATCTTTCCTAATGACATGACTTTCTGTTGTACCACTTGTGTCTTGTGTAGCAAACCACCCCCAACTGTAGTGACCTGGGATAATGACGAGATAATTGTTCATGAAACTGTGTGCCAAGCAAGTGGCTGATCTCAGGTGGCATAGCCATGCATGCATCCTCCAGTAGCTACTCTGATGACTGATGGTTGATGGTTGAGGATGATGTTATTTACCATATTTGGCCGGGTTTTTAACATGTGATATTCCAAGCAGTGGCGTTTCGAGAGCAACGCATTCCATGCCTCTTGGTGCTTTAGTTTGAAGGCAGAGCACCATTGCTTCTTCATTCTTTTGGTAAAAGCGAGTTTAAAAAAGGTGAGAAAGAGTTTATTTGTGGATAGAAAAATGTGTATGTAAACAGGGGATCATACAAATGAGATTTCTTGTTTCCTACCCAGTCCTAGCTCTATCTTTAAATGAGGAGACTGAGGCTGTGTCCCATTAACTGGAGCCAGTAACGAGGGGGAGGGGGGCTTTATAAAAAGCATAATTGGGCTGGTTGTGGTGACATACTCTGGTAGGATTTGCTGAAAAAGTATAATTGAGCAACTAGGAAAGTTGGAATATAGACAATAGATAAGAATTTTGTAACAATGTTAAATGTATTGAAGTTGAAAGCTCTTCCTTAGTAAGAAAACATCCTAGTCTCACGAGATGCATTATCATACACTGTTGTAGTTTTGCTCTGTTCTCTAGCAAGCATAAAGTGATAATATCTCGTTGCCATCATCCAGCAAAGCAACCTTAGTCCTGTAGTCATGGCAAAAAAATAAGCAGAACAATATAGTGCTAGCCAGGCCTGTGTTTATTGACATGGCTCTTTACAATCTCTACAAGATGGAGGTGTATCTGAGAATACTCGCCTTGGATTGCAGCTACTTCTCCCTCCTGCCACCAGATGCACATGTCCTTAGTAGTACTAGCATACACAGGAGATGGAAAGTTGACAGATGGTGGGACATAACCAGAATAGGGGGGACTAGTGCTGGTTACCTGTAGTCAGCTGGACAAAAAGTAAAATCACCTGGGAATGACAACCTCAGCTGAGGAATTGCTGCCATCAGACCAGCCTCTAGGAATGCATAGACAGCATTTTCTTAACTAATGATTGATGTGAGAGGACCCAACTCTCCCTGGGTGGTGCCACTCCTCCAGAGATGCTTCTAGGCTGTATGAAAGCAGGCTGAGCAAGCCTTGAGTCAAGCCAGGAAGCACAATTTCTCCATGGTCTCTGCTTCAGCTCCTGCCTCCAGAGACCTGCCTCAAATTTCTGCCTCAGCTTCCTTTCTATGACAGACTGTGACCTGTAAGACAAACCCCTTGGCTTTTGCTCATGCTAGTCACCACAGCAGCACGGAAGTAATGCAGGTCAAGGTTTTTCAAGGATGCTGTTACCTTTTGAGTCATCTCTGCTCCTGTAAGTAGCCAAATAAACTCATTGGTTCACCAAACTGGCCCTGGTGAGTAGTTCCGTTAGTCTTTTGTTGGTGCCCGAGGGTGGAGAGCCATTTGTTCACGTTTCCCCAGGAAAAGCATTAGGATGTATGCCAGACCCGCAAATGATACTAGAAACACAATGCTCTCTAAGTTTTGTTTGTGTAGCAAGATGAGATGTTATGGAAATGGGACATATATTAGGTGATTCTTATTTTGCATTTTTCTGTATATTTAAAATGAAAATAATTTTTAAAAGACAAATAACCCTGATGCTGATCTACCCTCTAGTAGTTGTGTGATCTAGTCCTCTTAACTTTTGTCGCCTCACTCGTTAAGGAAGAATGTCACTTTGCCTTCTTCTGAGGGGACAGCAGTGTATGTCACTTGATTTGCAAAGTGCCCGAGCATACATAGAAAACATTCCATAAATAGCTGCTTTATAATCCACGTGGGATCATACTCAGATTATCTTTTTTGTAACTGCCTTGGTACTGGCAGTGATTCTTTATTTTAGAGTAATTTGAAAGTTCCAAGAGAATGAGAGTGTGTTTTATAATGGCAAACAATTAGGATGTAGGAAACCCAGAAGTGAACTTATTTAAGGTCAAGCCACCTTTAGTCTAAGGATGGAAAATAGATCAGGTGCTTGCCTGACCTTTGGCAAAGCAACATAAGTTGTTCCCTTGTAAAAAAAATGTATCCATCTAATGGCAAAGAAAAAAGCCTAACAAGGCATAGCATTTTCTGAAACTACTGGTTATTAATACATGTTGGCTGATCCAAGTCTCTGCACCACCCCAAGATCTAAAGCCTTAGATAGAGAGTAAGGCTGTGAGCTATGTCTCCACAGAGATTCTCTGTGTCATGGTAAGGTCCCTGTGTTCTTTTGGAATGTGAGTTATAACTTCTGGGCCATAATGTTTTTTTGAGATTTGAAGTGAGTAATCATGTCCCTGAAGTTAAATTCTCCAAGACCTAACAGAAACAAACACCAGAAGGCAGTAAGTGTCACCGTATCGCACTGATTTATGGCAGGGAAGGAGAACAAGATTTATAACCCGGGCACACAACAACTTCATTGGCTTTGGCGCTCTGAATATTCATGTGCCGCTGCTCTTTCATCTTAAATATCTGCTTTTAGCTCTTTGGAGAAGAAAAAAGTAACACTTTTCCTTTAGTCAGGAAAGACCTGACTATATTTTCTGATTCAATGTGAAGTGTATATTTTCATTTTTAAAGTTGGCTTTTATTTTATTTATTTACTTACTACTTGTAGTACTTGGGGTTGAACACGGGGCCTTATGTGTGCTGACTTCTAAAATGTGTTTCTGTATTTTATTTTTCATCTTCTTTATCTTCTTCAGAAGTGTTCTTGAAGGTATGTGAAATCATACACTTTCACAGCTAAGGAACACTTAAGGGATTGTCTTACCCATTATCTTTTGAGACTGGAGAGGTGGTGTGACCTCATAACGGCTGATGGTTAGTGACTGTCAGAATCACAGTGCCTGTCTAGAGCTCTTATTTATAGTATTGTGGGTGTGGTTTCTTTTTCACTAAACCCTTTTATAGCAGTTATTTAGTCCTTTGTAATTTGATTTAATTTTCAACATGTCTTTGAATTTAAAATTCACTTGGGGCAAATTATTAGCAGTGTGTAATTGAAAAGACTGTCATCTGGAGAGCATTCCTGTCAAATTTCCCTCGGTGGTATCTGCACTCCATGGAACTGGTACTGGCAACAGAAAGAATGTGAGCAGAGACAGTTTGGATCCAAAGTGTGTTTTCCATTGTGACATCATGGAGGGCAACACAGCAATGGCAGCTTGAGTCTCTGAGTAGTATGTCTTCTCAGAAGCATAAACAAGAAAACATAGGTGGTCAGCAGTGAGTTGGATTCACCCAGACCCACAGTCCATCTTCCTCCCCACGGCTGTGAGAACAGATATGTTTTCTCTACTACACCTTTTTACAGATAAGAGCCAGAAAATATTTTAAAAATCTATGACCTGGATTGATTCAATTTCAGAGTTTAGACATTCCAACAGTTAATACTCATTAATGACATATTTATCAGACTCTTCTGAGGCAGGAATTGGTCTAGAGTAAGATAATGTCTGTTAGCCAGGGGCACGTGGACAAACTAACAAGAAATTGCAATCAAAGGGCAAAGCACCCTGGGGCTTCTTAGATCCTCAATTTTATCACTATACCAGAAAACATTTTTCTGGAACAAAAAGAAGAAAGCTAACATACACACATGAGAACGTACACACATATGCCCATATGCACACATGCATACATACATGCATGAACACACAAATTATATGTTATACAATTATAACAAGTGAATGAAAGAAATTATAACAAGTAGGATAATAACATGGACTGAAGTGTGGCTCAGTAGTAGAGTGCTTGCCTCACACTTGCAAGGCTCCAGGCTCTATCCCCAGCAGCAAACAACTATATTTTCCTTTATATCTGTTTCCTTGAGTAGAACCGCCTTCTTGTGGAGTCTTCCAGTTACACCCCTTTGTCTCCCTCCGAGTTCGTTGGCACCCTGCTCTTTGGTATAGCATTCAGAATGGCACTAATGTTGTCTCTTGGTCATCCTGCCTCCCTCCTTCCACAGTCCCTCTCTTGAGTGTCTCGGGACACTGAAATAATTTAAATAATTGAAATCATATGCATGCATCTTTGTATTATGCTAATGTTACGTTTTTGTAATGTGGGGGTGGGAGAAGAGCTTCTGGTATGTGTAGATTGTTAGGAGAAGTTTCTCTGATTTTAACACTAAATATGACTATGCCCCCTTCTCAAATTCTCAAATATATATAATCTGCATTTCAAGTTAGAATTCTTATTAAAAATCTTATGGCTATGAGTGTGGTTAGGGTGAGAGAGGATATTTCTCAGATAATAAAATGGAATTCTCCAATCAGTTCTACTGTAATTAAATTAGAACTTAAAGCTAAAAACCCAGACGTTCAATGATGTGCTCAATAACTCGTGCTGGGATCTACTCTTTCAGTAATGCTTATCTTTCCAAGGGGCATAGTTAATGTCTTCAGTGCCCTGTAAATTATTACAGAAATTACAAATCTACTAGAAAATCCATACAACTAATTGTAAATTAATAGATTCCTAAGTGTGAAGGAGCGGGTAATAGTGTAGATGGGTTCTTCAAAGCTCACGGCTGTCCCAGCATCAAGGGCTGGGGGCTCCAGCTGCTTCACATGACATCTTCAAGTGTAAACACATTTCTTCTTTCTCCCTACCTCTCCCCACCCACCCGCTCACTTCCCACTGATTTAGTCTGCCACCGCCGAGAATAACATTTCCATTAGCCACCTACTGTTAAATCGCAAAGTAACGATGATTAAAAAAAAAAAATCCAACATGCAAACAAACCAATAGAGGAACAACTGGAGCTACTGCCTGTCTCCACCATTGTGTGTGGGGTATTCAAGCAAAAGGAAAACAACAGGCGAGGTTAAACAAATCGTATCTAACAGGGATCCATGGACTGTGGATTTGTATGAAGTCCAAATCTGACAACAGTGGATGTATAATCATTTAGTTGATATGCTGAACAAATGCTCTTCACTGTTTTGTCTATGGGCCTTGAATTTTAGTGTGGGATTAGACGGTTGTTTCTGTGTATATACCACATCATTGCCAATCAATTTAGGACAATTATGGGCTTGTCAATAGAAAATCAACAATTATCATAATTATGTTTAGGTAATCAATGAGGGTGCCAAGGCCTTGCTATGGTTTATGCATTTGGATGACTACAGAAGGAAACTATGTAAGATTGTATTAATTCAGCACTGCACCGTTGACAGAGGCTTTGGTATTGCATTGTTTTCTGTTGTGATAGGAATAGGTTATGTCAGATGTTAATCACATTCTATAGATGAAAGAAACTAAGTCAGAGAGGTTGAGAAACTCGTGTTTACAGCTAGCTGCTAGCTAGAATGTGTGCCCGGGCAGGTTGTCTCATTCCAGAGGTACTGATATGCAGTGCTTTGTTTCAATTCGTGATGTGGTTCCAGAATTGCCTTGGGAGCTGGAGAGATGGCGTAGTGGTTAAGAGGATTTGCTACTCTTATAGAGGGCCCAGGTTCAGTTCCCAGAATTGTCTTCGGGGTCATGGTTTAGAGCAGAGCTATAGGTTTACACAGTATTCGGACAGCTTGGCCATGTGGTGTTAAGAGTAGGGAACTTACAAGGACATCTTTTCTACCAGGAGCAGCTGTCTCCTGTGAAGAAACTGGACAAAGGACACAGAGGCCTCTTCTCCCACGTCTTCCCTCGCTGGACACATTTGTTGGCCGTGTGTTTGTAATGTCTGGTATGATGGTTAGTTTTAATTGTCACACTTTGGTACAAGCTAGAATCACTTTGGAAAGATTCTCAAAGAGGAGTTATCTAGATCAGGTTGTCACGTGGCCTGATCTTGATTGCCTTTACTGATATGGGAGACCTCTTCCGCTAGTCAGACATTGCGTGGTTCGTGCGGATGAGGAGACGATACAAAACACAGATGTGCAGTCATGCTTTCACTTTATTCTCTCTGCTCTGGACTGTGGAGCTGACTGGCTGTTTCAGGTTCTCTGTTCTCCCGTGGTAACAGACTGTATTCTAACAATTGTCAGCCACATAAACTCTTTGCCCCCTCAGTGGCCTTTGTGGGCATATTTTATCACGGCAACAGAAATGACACTGCGATAACTGAGGACTTCTGCTCTCAAGTCAGTTTCAGTGGTGATGGCATGGGGTGCTGAAAAAGAGTTCCCTGATCCCAACCCAGTCAATACTGGTAAGTCCAGCCACCACTGGTTTGACAATGGGGTTCCCTCTACCTTCTTGGGCTGTGGTTTAAGCCTAATTTTTAAGTAACCAGATTGTGGCTGCTACACTGCCATTTGATCAGGTTACAGGAAAGATGAGGTTATAGGATGGAATAGTTTTAATTTAAAGCAAGTTAACCCAGTTATAAAGAGCTTCTTATTACTGTTATTTGACATTTTTCCTCCATACTCATGTATGTACCTTGTGCTTTGAAGAACATAAGACCACTGAAAAGTTTAAATCTTAATTTGGCCTAGTCAAGCACTCACTATGTAATCAAAATACAAATTCAATATATGTAAATAAACCAACCAAAACTAAGATAAAGACAAATCCATACTAACCATGATAACTGATTTAATATTTTAAAGAACTCAGCTTCTAAATATAGAACTGTAGTAAATATAAATTTAATTTTACCTCAAGTTCCTTTTAAATTATTAATTATATATGAAGCTTAATATTTACAAATGTGAGCTGGAGGGCTAGAAAAATATCTCAGCAGTAAGTATTGCTGGCTGTTTGTCCAAAGTCCCATGTTTGGTTGCCAGCACCCATATCAGGTATACAGGGCTTCCGTGGGCTCCTGCATACATGGAGACACACTCACACAGACAAACAGACTTATAAATAAAAATAAAATAAATCTGTACCTTTTTAAAAATGTGGCCTAAAGACAGTGTTAATGATTAACTATTAAGAAAGGCTATATTAAAAATATATGTACTCAGGCAAATAAATAAATCAACTTTTAAAACAAAAATATGTTGAAGCAAATTTATGATTAAATACCACTTGACAAGGAACATTAGTGACTATCTTTTGTCTAAAGGAACTATATTGAATCCCCTCCCAGCATGATGGTGTGCGGAGACAGGGCCTTCAGGAGGTGACGGATCATGAAGAACATTAGTGCCCCTCCAGGAAGAGACGTTAGGATGGATGCTTCTCTCTTTTCTTTCTTCATCATGGACAGAGGCAGAAAGGTGTCTGTCTGTACCCCCAGAAGAGGACTGAGCCAGAGCTGATGATGGACTTTCAGACCTCAGTATGTGAAAAATAGATCCTTGCTGTTTAAACCAGACAGTCATACTATTATCCTATAGCAGGTTAATTCCCTAAAACACTTAGCTTCTCCCAAATAATCAAGGCTTATTGTAGAAACTATCAAAAACTGAAGAAACCGAGATTAAAAACAAAACAAAACAAAAAAACAAAAGTCTTCCAGCCCAACGGCACTGCCTGGTGTGTGTGTGTGTGTGTGTGTGTGTGTGTGTGTATGTGTGTGTATGTGTGTGTGTGAGTGTGTGTGTATGTGTGTGGTGTGTGTGGTGTGTGTGTGTGTGGTGTGTGTGTGTGTGGTGTGTGTGTGTGTGGTGTGTGTGTGTGTGTGTGTGTTTTCTCTAGAAAACTCAAAGTTGTTTTTTGTTTTGTTTTGTTTTGTTTTTTTAGTTTTTGTTTAGTATCTTTTTATTTTTGTGTGTTTTCAGTATTAACTTTGAGTACCAGCTGTGGTGGTGCATGTCTTTTATCTCAGCACTTGGGAGGCAGAAGCAAGTGGATCTCTGCAGTTTTAAGGTTCTGCCTGGTCTACATAGCTAGTTCAGGGCAGTCATGGATAAAGAGTAAGACTCTGCCTAAAATAAAATTTTGAAGGTTGCATAATTTTAATGGCTATACAATATAATGTTTTACAAAGGACTGCTTCAACCATCCCTCCATAAAGTCCTGAATCGTAGCTATCTGCAGAAGAAAAAATCAAGTATTACCTTGGCCAGGTATGTTTGGACTTTTGCTACTTTTGTAAAGGCTTTAAGCAATCCCAAACCTAAGCAAATACCCAAACCAGGGACTTGAGATTTCATTAGAACCTGCTATAAAGATCTAGTCCAGCCCACTGATTTCCATGAAATGAGTTCAGGGAAACTATGTGCCTTCTCCAAAACTATGTAATGGCTGACCAAAATGGGAGAAACTAGCTCTCCTGATGCACCTTCTCCTCTGTGCCATCAAGTCTCAACCCTGGTAGATACAGAAGTCCTTTGCAACATAAATACTTCCCATTTTCCTTTTCTTATCCTGAAATGTGATTCAGAAATAATATAGTTTACATGCATTTTTTCAATTTACCTACATTTCCTTAAGATTTAAAAACAAGTGTATATTTTATGTGTACAAGTGTTTTACCGGTGTGCGAGTGTGTGTGGAATGTGTTTGCAGGGCCTGCACAGCCAGAAGCGGTAGCCAGATTTGCTGGGACTGGAGTTGCAGACAGCTATAAGCTATCATGCGGGTATTTGGAACCAAATTCTAGTCATTTCCAAGCGTAGCAAGTGCTCTTAAACTGCTGTCCATTCCCTCAAATTAAAACTAAATATGATTAATAAGAAAGGAAAAATCATAATTATAATGGTAGGCATTTCAATCTTTATGCTTGGACATGCCATCACTTGCAGACATAGCTCATAGTCAAACCCAGTTTCTATAAAAATGACAGCTACATGCACAGGCTAAAACATGCCTGTGATATAAGTGGTTAATGCCGTACTACTAGACTCACTAACACTGTTCATTCAATTTTCCGAATATTTGAACAAATCTTGCTAAAAATTAAAAGATATGTATGTATATACATATATATTTTTGAAATTCTAGAGAATTCAAAGCATCTTAAAATCTATTGTCCAAAATAATTTAGAACTGTGTTTGCAGCCAAGTAGAGTTGTGGGGTTAGGAAATGACGGACAAACTGATTCACTTTCACAGATCTCCAGGACGTACACCCATTACATGAGAGTCAGTTTGTTATTGTTTGCAGCTCTGTGCACACTGTGGAATGTATAAGCATCTCTGGAAGTTGCCAGTGATACTGGAAATCCCCATCACTTGCCAAAACAAGACAGTGCTCCCACACATTTCAAAAACTTTCCTCTAGAGAATTCTCCTAGAGAATATCTGATTCAAGACCATGCAGCTTCCCATCGTTTTAAGTAGAACAGATGAAATTTCTGTTCTGCAGATTTGGAGAGAAAGTTTTTTTGTTATTCCTGGTGCAAAAGGGTGTTCTGTGTGAGATAGAATGGGATCATAAATTGCCTGTTCTTTCTTATCCTTTAAGAATACAGTATGCTGGCTTAGGTGATGCAGATGGTTTGGGTTCTGGGTTAAGGGGCTGGAGAGATATCTCAGTGGTTGTTAAAAGCATGCACTGTCCTAGAGGGTACCTGAGTTTGGTTCCTATCACCCACATCACATGTTTCACAACTGCCTGTAACTCCAGCTCCAGGGTTCAAGGATCTCTTCAGGACTCCTCCCACATCTGTACTCACATACACATGCAAACTCTTAGACACATATGACCTATATACGTAATTCTAAAAGATTAAAAAATAAATATTTGAAAGAAAAACAAAATGTTGTGTCTAATATGAGAAAAAAATGGGCCCTAAAGATTCTATTACCTCAGAAGAAATCAGATCCCCTCCTTTTGCAACCCTCCTGTGCCAAACACACCTGTGCTTTGTATATACACCTTGTTTCCTCTGCAGAACCTAAGCTCAGTAGAACCAAAATCCAAATCCAAGGCTCTGACAATCCAGCCCCGCTCAGAACTGTACTCTACTTATTCTATATCATCTTGTGGAATCTCAAAAGGAACATTGTAGAAATTAATATTTGGGTTGTTTAAATCACATTGACAGAGTCACTTCTGTTTGTTGCCCTGTGTTTCTGAGCAAGGAATGGAAAAAAAATCAATAAATTCGTATTTAACTTATAGAATGTCATAGAAGTTTTTGTTGAGCTGCAGAGCAAGGAAACACGCTGCCAGGCTGTTCTTTCTGATAAGAACGTTCTTTGAATGCTAATTTTACTGTGCATTTCTCTTTATTGTACAAAAGCCTGTGGCAATCAATGAGCAAGACTTTCATATTTGGTTTCATCAACAATTTGCATATCAAAAATATTCAATGATGCAGTGATATATTACATAAAAACATACAGTTCAAGCATAACATTTTTCTTGGCATTTTAAATGAGAAGACACCTTAAAGCAACCTCATTTTTGTGTTCTAAATGTTTTCCAAAGTGATCCTCTATATCTATGTTTCATTTCTGTTTTACTTAAAGAGATAGAGAAATGTGATGATTTTTTTTTATAATAGCACTGAATTGGACCCTAACATTGCTTCTCCGTTGCCTTGTTTTAGCGTTATATATGGCACATTTGTAGACTAGGGCAGACTAGCAGTGTTCCTGTGTTATAAGTGAGCAAGATGAAGCACAGAGGTGTTGACAGGCAAGAGCAAAGCTTGCACCAAACACTTCAGGGGACACGGCTCTCTCTCACATCAGAGAGCCAGAATCTGGGGTAGCCAGAGGGAACAGTCCAAGAGCCTGCTGACAACCTTGACGCTAGCTCACATGCAAGTGATCTCACCCACAGCGTGGAGCACCCAAGAGCATCAGTTTTACTTCAGTACTCACAGAATGACTTGCAGGTATGTCATTAGAATTCCCTTAGGGATTTTTACTTTTCACAGCTAGCATCCAGAAAACAACACTTCAGTCACATAAGTAATAAAATCATCTTTCTGTTACACCTTCCCCACCTTTAAACAAGGTCTTACTATGCAGCTCAGACTGGCCTTAAAATGGGGATCCTCATGCCTCAACCTTTTGCTAGAAGTTCAGGAATGTTCTACCACACACAGCCTCTTCTCTTTCTTCCTGAAGTGAAAGCAGAGCTATTAGAGTGGAGTGTGTGTGTGTGTGTGTGTGTGTGTGTGCGCGCGCGCGCGCGCGCGCGTCTGTGTGTGTGTGCATCTGTGTGTGTTGGGATGGGGAAGGATGAAGTTAAATCTTAGAGGAAGAGATGCATGCCACACTCACACAGCTACACATAGCCTCAGAGGATGTTGGCGTGTGCTCACTGCACACACCCAGACAGAGGCTGTTCATGCAAAGGTTTGTTTGTTAAAGGATCATCCAGTGGCTGCAGTGTTTTACTCTGCTTTCTGTGTCAATATTATGATAACATTGCCAAATCAGTATTTTTTTTTCTACACTATAAAGAGAGGGAGGCAAAAGATGAAGACTTAACCCAGGGCAACAGGAGTCAGCCCTTCAGCGGAAGCGTGTGTCTTTAACCATGTCACAGCTTACATACTTACTTCAGGTCTCTTTGGGATAATGTACAGAAAATTTCATCCCACAGAGAAGAATGAGAAGTACCAACATTCACCTTAGACAATAGATTTGGCAAATTGAGGTCATGAACACAGAGTGGAGAGCAAGAAACAGCCTGTTTAGATTGAGAGGCAAGAGTAGTCAGATGTGGCTATGGAGTGAGAAAAGGTTGGGATGCAGGAGGGCAAAGCTAGAGGTCTTTGGAATTTAGTGGGTGGGAGGTAGTAAAAGGATATAAAATTACTGTGTTGCTGTAGAAAATCTCCTAATTAGGGAATGTTATGCCCTGTGTTCCTTAATATTTAGGATGGAGATTGCAACGGGTGAGGGGACCTGGAACTGAGCTACCCTTCCGTGCTCTGTAAGGTCAGGTAAATGATGATTCTCTCTAAGATTAGCCCTTTCTAGTGTTTTCACAAGCCCTTTGTAATTCTAAACAATATAAATTTCCATAACCCCTCAAAATAACCCAGAGTAACACAAATGTCACTTTGGTATAACCAGCATTAAAAGCAACAGGAATTACAGGAACTGTAATTTAGGGATATCAGGTCTACCAGGAGCTCAAATTGAGGCTATTCATTACAGAGCAGAGGAAATGTGCCTAGTCCATGTTTTAGAAATTACATCACCTCAAAGAGAACTGTATCAAAAGGCACCAGGTTATGTGCCTAAATAGGAAATATTGTCTGGTTGCAAATGACCTTTCATAGATCATTCACTTGCTGGTTTTGCTGTCGTGGTGCTTAATACTGCCCTTTAAAGGTCATTGCTGTGGGTGTGCCCTACACCCCTCCTGATGTATGCCTCTGATTTACTTCTTCCCCATAACATACACCCTGTGATGAGGCAGGGTGCACAGTGCCCTCACCTACTTAGAGTGTGATAGAAAACACACTCACACTTGGATTATAAGCATAGGATGTTAAAGATGATGTGGAGAGGAGAAAGAGCATTTTGATGTAAAGCTTTGCTGTCTGCACTGATGAGGAATAAGTGTGTTGTGGTTTGAATATGAACTGTCCCCCACAGGCTTATGCTTGAACACTTTCTACAGCTGGTGGTGCTGTTTTGAAAGAAGTGGAGCTTTGCTGGAGAACATGGATCAGTGTAATGGCCCGTGAGGCTTAATGAGTTGGCCCCATTTTCTGTGTATGTTCAACTCCCTGAGTGTGAATTCAGTGTGACCAGCCAGGCTTCTGACCTCACACCACACCCTCCCTGTCCACCTTGATGAATCATATTCCTCTGGAACTAAAAGGCAAAATAAGCCCTTTCTCCTTTATGTCACTTTTGTCAGGATACTGTGTTGTAGCAACAAGAAAAGAAACTAAGGCAGAAGTTATTCTAGTTATGAAACTTTCCAAAAAGCGATAGATAGTAACTGCATTATCAAATATTACAGCTTTGCGAACACTGTGCTCCTTGTAGAATGTATCAGTGATGCTCTGTCTCTGGCAACTTGCCACAACCTGGAATTGTCTAAGAAGAGAGCCTAACTGAAGAAGTGTCTGTGTCGTGTTGGCCTGTGGAAATGTCTGTGGGGGATTGCTTTAGTTAGTGACCTATGACCTGAGAAGACCCAGCACACTGTGGATGACACTATCCTCTAGGCAGTGACCCCTGAACAGTATAAGAATAAAGCAACAAGCAGACAGCATGGATGTGTCCATTTCTCACTGCTCTCAACTGTGAAGGTGATATGACATATTCAAGCTCAAGCTCTTCACACAGTGACTTCTCTGCGATGATGGACTATGACCTGGAATTGTGAGACATATAAATCTTTTCCCTGAGTTACTTCTGGTTAAGGATTTCATCATGAAATAAATGAAACTAGGACAAGTTCTCTTGTTTCTAGCAACAGAATGCTGAGCAGCCTTTGATTAAATGTTGTGCTTTTTACTAAATTTATTGATAGTGGGGTCTCTCCTGTGAATGTCTTTAAGTCAGGCTAGCTGTTGTCTAAAAGACCTCTGACCAGGTTGAAGATGTTGATGAGGCTTCACTCATCATAAGTCAGCTAGCTTGCAGTTCTTTTAGCCTCCCGATACAAATCAGCGGTTTCCAGCACCTTATCCTCCCTTGTGTGTGGTAGCCAGCAGTAGGCAAGTTGCAAGTGGTTCTCTCTAGTTTTACAGTCTCCAAATATTCAGGCCTTGGATGTAAGAATTGTTAGCAAAGCTTAGAATCTACTAACGTTTCTAGTTGTCAGGGTGGAGTCTTTAGGTCCTTCGTTCTGAAGACTAAGCAGCTCCCTAGATCTCTTCTGATGCTGGCCTCAAGGTTCTCCTTTCTAGTTTCTTACAATCTTTTACTAACTCTCCACTTTTGTATCATGTCTCTCCTTCGGCTTCCCTTGTGTTTCCTGCCCTGGAGTCTCTGAAAGTGTTCAGTTACTTCTTCACTGTCTTCTACAACTCAGTGGTTACTAGGGTGGAAGAAAGTGCACTTTACACCTCTCGGGAGTCTGGGCATGTGATGAGCAACTAAGGAACTGGGTGCCATGGCTGGCCAGGATCATTTAGGCATGCTTGTCCTTGGTGGATGAAACCCAAGTAGATGGCTGTGATTACTGGCAATAGGCCAATCCACTGTATCTTCATATGTCAAGCAACAATTGCTCATAGACAGCGCTTGGAACCTAGTGCTTGAGGTTCATAAACTGCTTGCAGGAGGGTGAGAACTTGACTGTTCAGAGTCTAGAGCCAGGAGTCAGAATCCAAGAGTGAGACTCTGAGACCCCCTTGAGCCCAATGAGTCAAGCCACCACCGAGGGCCCTGCTTACTGTCCCACCAGCACACTGCCCCTTGCGCGTCACCAGCTCGGACCACACTACTAAAACTTTACTTGAGTGAAGTTTTCTTGGGCCTTTTTGTTATGCCACCACAGGAAACACAAGAGAATATTTCCCAGATAACACATTGAATGAGCCTAAGAAGCTCATTCAATGTAATTGGTTTGGACCAGTTACAGCCACTGTTTCTGGACCAATCACAACTTGCCCTTAACAGCAATGACCTCTTAGCTTTGCCTCGTAATATCAGACACAGGAATCCCTCCATAAGAAGGGTGCCCCCACTGGCCAACATAGAAAGAGTTCATCGAGGCTCCTTAAAACAAAAGTTCTGCACAAACTCTTGCAAACAATGCTGGCTAAAGTGTGCACTCAGAAGCCCAGGAAACTCATTGCAATCTCTTTGTACTTCTATAGGCATCTGTGGCATGTTTGAGATCACTAGCACAGGCATAAGCATAGTCCAGCTGGAAATTTAACTGCTGTTTCTTTTGCGCAAGGCTGTGCAGGCTGCAAGAGAGTCCAGTAGCTCCCTCAATAGGGAGCCAAATTGTTCCATCTCCAACATCTTTCTTTATGTATGGGAACGGAAACATTAGAAGGGGTGTTTACAATGTAAATGAAAGAATTTACCATTAACCATAGTAGTAATTTAAGAGATAGTTTACATTGCTTAACACTTGTCCTGTGCCTTAGGAGAGGTAAGTTCCCTCATTTGTCTCAGAAGTACTCAGAAAAATCTAGAGGTGACAATAAGCTCAACCAATGGATGACAAAAAGAGGGCTTGGGAAGTTGAGACGGCAGCAGAGAGATACTTGAAGGACATCTTTTATGGTATGGGTGTTTCCCCTTGGGCTCGCACATATGGATTTGCAGGTTGGCTAGTCTAAAGAGCAAATGAGCAAAGGTTGGAGCTTACCCATGTGACTCTGGACTTGGGCATTAGGTTTTGTTATCAGCAGCAACCATGAGATGTTTAGGGGTTTGGGGGTATGAGAAGAAAAACAAATGTGTTGAAAAGAGCCACACAGGGATGGGAAGTTCTACTGAGACCAAAGGTGAAAGGGTATGACTAAATTTCACACGACTTGTGCTTGCTTTAAAACAAACGTCAAGACAGCAACTGTATCATGAACAGCTAAGATACATCTTACGGGTCCTAGCTTATAATGTAATTTGTGCTTTCACACACATGCTCACACACAACACACAAAAGCACACACACTCACACATCCTGAGTACCTCTCTTGTAACTGGCCTGCCCCAGTATTGGAAAAGACAGATGCAAACCTTGCTTTTGGGTTTGCGATGGGTTGGGGTGTGGAGACATGGAAGAGCTTGGATTGGTACCGCTGCATATTCTCACCTCTCAAGCTCACTCATACATGACAGTGTTACTAGTCAATCTTCACAGTGGCATCACATGGCCTGGAGGGAGGCTCAAAGTGGCTAAAACCTGAAGTAAAGATGAGGTAAGCACCAGTCCATATCAGACAACTCCTCCGCCTTTTGCTTGATGCCTTATGACACAATGTACCCCCTCATCCTACTCTTCTAATCACTGAGTCCACCACCTGCTTATAGCTATCCTCCCTCCCACCTTCCCTTGGACACTCTGTGGTCTTTAGTATAACCTGGCACATCTCCCAGACACCTCAACTCCTACCAAGCAAGCCTGGTATATAATAGACAGCAAGAGCCTCTGATCCCAGTCATCCTTTTAATGGATATTTTTTTTAGTTGTTGTGTTCCACTGCCGTGAGTATTGGTGCTAAGAGAAATTAACAAAGCAAACAAAACTCTTTGTTTTCATGAATTGCTATTAGACTTGGAAGAAACAGGTTATAAACAAATAAATAACCTACTCCATAAAGGCAGTCTGTCATCTGAGGATGATGTGATGGAAAATAAAACAAGAAGTGGACAGACCAGGAGGAAAATATAAATAACTATTTAAAGCAGTTTCTTCCTTGGTAAACCAACCATGGTGGACCTCATTTTAACATGGTGTATTTTCCTCTATAGGCATTCAGGGGTTATATTGTTTCCAAAGAAAAATTTTTGCAAGTATTTTATGAATCAAATATTGTATGTCAGGGGCTGGAAAGTTGGCTCAGAGTTTAAGAGAATATAACTCTTGTTGAGGACACACATTCAGGTCTCCACGTGTTTAGGCAGATCACAACTGTCTGTAACTCTAGCTCCAAGAATCAAACCCTCTTTAAGCTGCCATGGGAATCTGCATGCATGTATGCACACAGATACACATGTATACCCACATCTTAAAGAAAATTAAAATGCAAAATTTGTACTCCACAAGACCAAAATGTTTGTGATAGGGAGCAACACATTCACCTCGGGTGAGTGGCTTTAGCCAAAACCTGTCTGATGATATTCTTGAGCATTAACCTGATCAGTTTGGCCGGGGAGGCAGGGAGAACAAATCTGAAGACCTGGAAACTGTGTAAGACCTTAGAGAAGGCATACAGAATTCTTGGATCATTTTCTGCTCATCAGTTAGGAAAAGCAGACTCTGATGGTTATGGGAACAAAGGCCAACCTGGAGATCACAGACCCCAGGCTTCCCTTCCACTGGTTCTTCAGGGAAACATTCCTGCTGTCCTTCAAAAACATGTAGTATTTGTTTATTACTGCTAAGGGCTACTGGTTTCTTACCTGTTCTTATGTTTCCCCTAACTCTTTTATAGTTCAAATTGTTAGATATAACTTCTAATTCATGATAGGCTCTGGTTTCCTGATAAAAATAGACCAGACTGTCCATGGCTGGAAGAATTTATTAAGCATTCTTAATGAACAGAGCCATTCACAGGAGACCCAACAGCAGGCTGATAAAAAAGGAAAGACAAGCAGATCAGGCACATAGAAGACCTGCCTACACCCACACTAGATTACAGCTCCTAGGAATCCCTAGTAGGAGTGGCAGACATGTGGTTTTAGATTGGTTTGGCCCCAACCATGGAAAAATGAGATATGGGGTGGTCAGGTCATAAGTGAACTGACCTCAGTAAACATTTGTTGACAGCTGAAGGAAAGAGCATTCCTCAAGTGCAGTGACAGGCAAGGGAGAGTTGAATTCGCAGGAAAGGACGTGTCAAACAGCATTGGAGTGCTTTAGTTTCCCATGGTCGATTACCACAGCTTTCTTGGCTCAAAGCCATGAAAGTCGTTTTTTGTTTGTTTTGTTTTTTGTGGGTTTTTTTTTGTTTTTGGTTTTGGTTTTTTGCAGTCCAAAATCAAGGTGTAGGTGATGTGGGTTCCTATAAGGGGTCTCTTGTATCCTTGGCAGCCTTTGGTTGTGGTCATACCTCTTCAAACTCGACGTGCATCTTCACCAAGATTTGTTCCTCATTTCTGACTCTGTATTTCCTGTCTCACTGTCTTTCTCTTAAAAAGACAAAAACTATTGGACTCAGGATACATTTTGCATCCTAAATCTAGATTGATCTCACCCTAAGATCCTTACTTGCTTCTGTGAGATCCATTATCTTTAGTTGGGCTTCTGTTGCTGTTATAAAACACCATGGCTAAAAGGAACTTGAAGAAAAGTTATTTCGGCTTATACTTTGTAGTGCATCATCTAGGAAAGTCAGAGCAGGGATGTGAGGCATGAAGTCAAAGGCAGGAGCTGATGAAGAGGCCATGGGGGAGTGTTGTTCACTGGCTTGCTCACCCTGCTTTCTCATATACCTGAGGACACCTGGCCAGGGGTGACACCACCCAGCATGGGCCAGGCCTTCACACTTCAATCACTAATTAAGAAAATATCCCAAAGTCTTGCTTATAGGCCTGTTTACAGAGGCATTTTCTCAATTGAAGTTCCTTCTTCTCTGATAGCTCTAGCTTGTGTCAAGTTGATGAAAAAAATCAGCCCATACATCTATATTTCTGAATTTAAGAAATTCAATTTAAGGCACCAGAGGTTCAGACACATACCTATCTTTTGTAGGACTAAAATTCAAACCACTACATCAGGTTTTCATCTACCAAGATAACTGCCAAGTACGTATAATTAGAGAAGGGTCAGAACATAGGCTCTGGGTGATGGTAAGAAGTGTTGAACACTGCTCTTTTAGATGTGACATGGCCATTGTACTTACAAAACCACAATAGCTATGGTTACTTGCATAAGACTTAGAAAATTGGGCCCTTCGACTTTCCATTACAGGTGGGGATACGAATAGGCATTCTTATTCCAACCTGAGGACCCTTGGCACCTAATGGCTCCTGGAGGAAGGAAAAATTGAAAAATGAGTATGTGGTTGCTGCCTGTGCTGAAGACACCCAGAGACACAGCAGCCATGACACGGTGGTGGGCACAGGAGCTGGAGACACCCAGAGGTGTCATTAAGATAAGCAAGTATGTGAAAGAGAGATGGTGTGTGCATTATGAAGAGCAGTGGAACTGGAAACACAAAGGTGGTGAGGGTCAGCCTGATGCGGGTAGCCTATGTGGACACCTGAGGCCATGGTGAAGTCCTGGCCCATTCTGCCACTAAGGGCTATGTCTGAGCCTGTAGCTCTGTAGCAGCAGGGCTCTGTGTTGATATCCATGGTCCATGTTACCGTCAAAGGCCATGCTGATATCCCTGGTCTAGGCTGCCTTCTGGAGCCATCTTGATGTCAAAGGGCTGTGCAAAGTTGGCCCAGTAACACACTGGCTGTGGCACTCAGCCAGCCCTGACCCTTGCCTGTGCAGTGTGGGAGAGATGGCCCTGGTGGAATGGGTGTAAGAGTGCTGACCCCATCACGTGGGCTCAAGAGAGCCAGTCTTGCCTTTTGCTGTCTGCCACAAGCAGGAGAGCTGCCCCTGCCCCTGCCCCTCCCTGGGCAAAGCATCAGAACTGTCTCTTGTGGTGCAGAGGAGCTGGCTGAACAACACAGCTACCACCCAGGCTCAGATCCAGGGCCTTGCGTTGGCCCACCCCAACATCTACCCCATCTATAAACTGGTGGAGTGCGTGAAGGGGTTGATCCTACAGAATCAAAGCTGCAGGATGTCCGTGAAACAGGGCAACAAGAGGATATCTGAGAGGAGCCGCAGTGAGGAGCCATTAGAAGAATCCAGAGGCCTTGAAGCAGATCAATGATTCATTGCAATTAATATTTACAAGTGAAGTTGTTTGGGCAAAGGGGTATATGGTGTAACATATCGTGACATAATTCAGCTTCAACAATAAGATGTTTTTCTCTTTTTTAGTTGTTTTTATTTTTGTTTTTGTTTTCTTTGGAGGTAGAATTGTAAGGACAGAGGTAGATATGGAAGGACCAGGAAATGAGTGGAGTTGGGGTGCCTGAGGTGAAATTCACAAAGAATCAATAAAAAGTTTTAAATAATGAGTATGATCCAAAGAAAGAATTTTCTCAATCTTAGTCTCCATCTACATAAGGAAACCCACTTCTCTGAAAATAAATTTACAGATTTGAACACTATACATATATAGCCTGAGAAATCTGATTAACATCAATTATTTTATAAAATAAGCATAGTGTAGACGCCAAATTACTCTTTTGTGGGGTTATCCTATGGCATGATTACCCAAGACACAGGCCAATCTTCATGGATTACTGTTGTGTGTCCTTATGTATATGAATGGGTGTCTATGTGTCCATGTCAGGTGCCTTCCTCAACCTCTTTCCACTTCATCTTTTGAGACAAGGTCCACCACCAAACCTAGATCTTGCCTATTGAGCTAGACTGACATGCCAACAAGATATAAGGATGCCGTGGCTTCCTTCCAGGGTCCGTGGCTTCCTTCCAGGGTGGGGTTATAGACACAGGTTGTCCTTTACTCACTGATCTCTTTCCCCAGTCTCTAGGTTACTGTTTCACCGGTGATTAATAGTTCGTCCTTCTACTATGGCCTGGTAAGGCTGCTCCCCCCCAGAGGGAGGTGATCAAAGAGCAGGCCAATCAGATTATGTCAGAGGCAGTCCCTCCTCACATTACTATGTAACCCAATTGGACTCTGAACTGCCCTGGGCTACATCTGTGCAGGGGTGGCATGCATGCAGAGGAAGGAGGGAGGGTGGGATTGGGAGGGGAGGAGGGAGGGGCTTATGGGGGGATGCAGAATGAATAAAGTGTAATTGATGAAAAATTTAAAAAAATATCCATTCACAATAAAAAAAAGAAATAAAGATTATAATACTTTAAAAAAAATAGTTCGTCCTTCCTTCTACTATAGAACAGAAGTAGAGAAGGAAGACTTAGGCTGGCATACTACATTAGTAAGGCTGTCGTAGATGTCTCAGGCCTAACAACGTAGAAATTGGCCTCTTGTACTCTCTATTGAAGCAGAATTTTAAAATATTTTCATCCTCATGAAGAATTCTTAAGAAAATATTAATGGGTATAAAAACATCCTCCTATTTGTTTTAAGGGAAAGAGATACCATATTAGGAGCTCAAATACATCATTCTTGAAGAGACCTCTCTGCCAACTGGACAACCTAGAGCTTTTACAATTTTTCCTAGAGCTTTTACAATTTGCCATCCTTTGTAAGGCAGGGTAGAACAGACTGGCAAGACATATTCCAGATAATATGTCAGAGCCAAATTCTATATTTCTATATCTTATATATTTCTATAACATCTGACCATGTTAGCAATCTCAAGGCCCACTCAGGTTTTCCATGAGAATCAGAAAACATAGAAAGGGTAAAGAGTAAAAACCAGTGTATACAAGATTCAAATTTGAAAGCATTTTGGTAGCCTTATCCGCTAGGAAGATCCTGCAACACTGCACAACTTGCTAGCCACCATTATTGTCAGATTAGGCACTTAAGAGGGGACCTATTGACACCAGAGAAAGTATAATACAGAGCAAATTCACAGACACTAGAGATTTCTTGATGTAGGAGAAGAGCAGCCACAATTAGAGGAAAGCAAGGCAGAGTTTGAAAGGTTGTTGGGCCATCTTTCTCTTCTTAGTCCATTAGCCTCTCTGGTCTGATCATGACCTCTATGATGAAGGTTAAAATGAGATGATTTTCTATAGCAGCTTTATCACAAGCAGAAAGAGGAGACCTCCAGGGTCAAAAAGCAATTCATTGCCCTCTAGTTTATTCCTCACCTTCCGTTCATCACTTATAGGTTCTTTGCCAAAATATGTTTGAGAGACATTTTTCACTTAGGTGAATATGTTTCTGAAACCTGAGGAAAGCTTTTTTCCCTTGTTATACTTTACATGATCCCAAAATTCATGCCTTCACATAGATGTCATAAACATTGTCAGAGACTGTGCATATGTGTTGGAGGAAGAAGATGGGAAGACACAGATAGATAAAGCTGACAGAAAGCAGGCCCAGTTTTCCATAGACATATGAAAACAGAAAGATAAAACTGCTGCTCATATGTCCCTGGGATCTGATCATCTGACTGGCCAGGGCCAATAGCCACAATGCCACCAACTCAGCTCCGTCTCTGCCATCTCAACACTACCCATAAAGAATAAGGGGGTTTTGCCGACATTAACAGTAAGACCTTCAAATAAACCCCAGACTCCTATTGTTTTGAAATTCAACCAGCCACATCCAAGGACATGAACCTTGTTTTTGGAGGGTATAAAGTCTCAAAATTCTTAAGATACAAAGAAACTCAAGCCCATACTAAGCAAGGATGTATGGTCTATAACACAGGAAATGTGCCCAGCCATAAAGCAGCACGATCTGCTGGTTTCCAGAATTAGGCTTATTGAAGAAGACTGTCTGGAAAGTCAGTACCAAGCACTAGCCCTGCTTTTCAGACTTGGGAGCAGGAAGCATAGACCATTACTTCACAGTAATGCAGCTGGGCTCGGGATAATGAACTTCACACCTCAGTGGAATTATTCAAACCGAAGCTAGACTAACCATGGAATTATTTTCAGTAAAACATGAGGTGATATTATTAATAACCAGAGGACTAAACAATTCTGAGTCCATGGACCAAAAGTTGATAGAAATATTTAAGGGTTAATACTGTCCTTTTAGAAAAAAAATAGAAATTACTTAGGGCTTTGTCCAAGTGCTTGGTTTACAAAAAATAAAAACTTAAAATTAGTCTATGTGTGCTCAAACACACACAGTACTCCTAGGAAACAGTGCTTGCAGCTCTCTGAAACACTCTGTAACAGTTGGGACTCTGTCCATGGGAAAATTCATGGCTGGTTAAGTTGAGTCATTTATGAATAATAGTAGAGCTGCAAGCGGAGTGAAAATTCTTTGTAATTCAAGAGGTGATTGAGTCGTCAATGAACCTACGCCTTGTGTTCCATTCTAGGAAATACTGGCTTACAGTGGGAGATTAATCTACATTAGTGGGCATGTGATGGGAGGGGAGCAGTCCTACTCCTCACTAATCTGTGCTTAGCAAAGCTGTGGTCTCTTCATGATTCACATAGCTTGTCTGAAAACCATGGAAGAAGCATTTGTCATTAATACCACTATTAAAGAACTTTGATTGCTGGTGTTATTAAAGAAAATGTCAAAGGACAAAGTAATTCTTTTCATTCACTCAACGAATATCTACTGAGCATCTATTTTGTGCCAATTAACCTATTAAATAATGAAAGATCAGTGGCCACTAAGGTACCAACTGGTGATTTAAAACCTCTTCCTTGTTTTTTAGGATTGGGATAGAGAAGTGAAATGTTAGTATGTTAGAGTGGGTTGCTTCAACTGAGTAGATAGGACCTGGCATCAGAAGAGGAGAAGTATTCGACCTGACATAAACAACTTTTTTTCTCAGTATTCTGGCACCAAAGTATTGTGACTTTCTTCATACCAATGATTTCTCCAACTCTAATGATTTCTCCAATGCAACCAACTAGTTAATTGTGCAATAATTAAATTAAATTCTGAAACTATTTTACCAGGTTAAGATCTCTATCTCACAAGCCCACAAACTCAGCAGATGTTAGTTCTAGAAATTGAGTGTTCAGGGTACCCACACATCTGCCTAATTCTCCTGCAGAATCCAGGACTCCCATGACCCCCTTCTCAATTGCTAAAATGGCTTCCAGGGCTCAGGAAGACACTTTGATTCCTATCAACAGTGTATTGTAAGTATTCTATCCCCAAGGAAGCTAAATGGAGGAGATGCAGAATTTAAGTATGGTGCAAAGAGTAGAGAGTTCCCCTACCTTCTCTCAGCTTACCTGTTCCTACCTCCTTGATATTTGAACCAACTCAGATTAACCCAATGAACACTTCACTATAAGAGTGGATCTATTTAATTATTAGTCACTGGTGTTTGACCCATTCCTCTGTTCCTCTTCCTCTCATGCAAGTTGGCATTAGAACATGGAAAGGAAGGTAGAGTGAAAGTTACAATTCTTTAATCTGGGTGTGGTCTTTCTGGCAATAAGTTTTCAGTCTGGTTCTTTCTAGAGACCTTGCTTTGAATTTCTCTGAATTCAGGGCAGGTTTATCTTCAAAGCCAGCAGCACGCATGCGCACGCATCAATACATGCATAAGCACATGCACACAATAAAGTACATTAGCATGTACTTTATATTATCTATCATGTAAAGCATGCTAACATAATTGGGTCTTTTATTATCTAACTGAGGAGTGGTGTGCCTTTCGTATTCAGTGGGTTTGAAGGAAGTCACACGCAAGAGTATGAATGCCAGATGCTGGACTCTCCCTAAAGTTTTCTTCACCACGGCCAACCTGCTACGTGTCTTCCCGCTGCCATCATTGTGGATGTAAGTGTGGCTTCCTAGCATCAGTACACGGCACTGTTCTGTTCTGATGCAACTGTGATCTCAGGAAAATCCTCGGAGCCAAATCCTTTCAGGATGTGCCCTGAGAGATCATCAACTATTGCAAATATCACATGTTGTATAGGATACCTCATCTTGTGGTCAAAGTGAGTGCGATTATTAACACTTTGCTAGAAACATGTTTGGAGGTCTTGCTATGGCAATTGCTCTAACTTTTGCTTTGTTTTCGTTTTGGTTTTTTTGTTTTTGAAAAATTGGTGACTGAAACATCATATAGGCTTTTTCTTCCACTTATGTGTGTTTTTTTCTTCTTCATGTACATAAAGAATATTAGAGGTGATAGCTACCTGTGTTCAATGTGTTCTTCAGGGTGTGTAGGGAGTTTCAGTCCCTAATGCAATGCCATCTGTTGATCCCGTGACATGTGTGTGAATAAACTGCCTCTGCTGCTTGCTTGGTCTGTGCATTTAATTAAGTGCACAAATTCCTACAGGCATGTGGTTAAAAGGGCTCTGGCAGATTTTCCCTCTGGAGGGCTTGGCTCTGGGTAGCAGGAACCCTCGCTGGCACTGGAATTCCAAAAATGCTTGTATGTGTAACAATAAGCCCTGAATTAATAGCACGGCAGCCTTTGCCGGCTTCGATTCCGGCTCACCACACAGCACTGTAATGACTCGTACCGAAATAGAGGCATTTGAGGTGCACAGTATTCATTCCTTTCATGCGAAATTAGCATTTGTGAACAAAACCTAGGGACATTAACCACATGCACATTTCAAAAGAGTCTACTTGGTTTCATCCTGGTTCTTGATGTGATGCACTTGGTTTAGTTTGCAATAAGAACAACTTAGTGAGAATGTTATTTCACAGCAAAAAACCTACGAAAGTAAAATATTTCTGAAATGTATTAACTGACATGAACATGGTACCTTGGAATGCAGCATATCACAAGCTCACATCAATTGATTGCGGGTGGGCGCATGCACACATCCGATATGTGTAGTTTTCTAAATGGGGTCATTTACTGATCTGTAGTATTTACTGATAAGGTGAGGTAACAAAAACCAGAACTAAATTGCCTCAAGCTCTGGATTTGGGAGCTTCTGATTTGAAGAGAATCACTCTTTCCCTGAGCCTCATCTGAGCACTATAGATCCCTGAGAACATATAAACTGAAAGCAAATGTGAGCAGGATGTAGTCACATGTCCTGTTTGATCTTTAGTGGTCATGATGTCTGTGTGACTAAATGCTTGGGGATGGAGGGAAGTTCCTCCAGCCATAATGAAGAGGTCAGCGTGGTGGCTATGGGAACACCGCATCTCCTACAAAGCACAGGCATTGATCTGTTAGTTGTTGGCTAAAACCTCCCTGAGGAAAATCTGCAGCTACCGCCGTAGGCTGGTAACCATAGCATGCTAATGGGCTTGCTATGAGAATTCCCAATTAGACCGAAGGGTGAAGGAAAGCGGGACTGCTCCCTCCGCTTGATTACCATCAGGTGGAGATTGATTCTCTGGTAAAGGGAGAGGCAGAGCAAATGGAAATAACATAACCTCAAAGCACACAGACGCTTATATCCCATGGATACATCTTTCTAGCCTTTGTCTTGTTGAGAATACAAATCCCAGAACAGAAACCTTAACATTTTATAGGTAGGTTAGGAGAAGAGAACAAAGTAGTAGCTATAAGGTTATATTATCTGCTAAGTTTTATCTTCAAAACCAAAATGGCTGCCTTTAAAGGTCATAGTCCAAGCCTGGCTCTGGCTGCTCTTGGCTGCAAGTGGAGGCAAGGATGCTCCCTCGGGAGAGGCTACGGAGTCTCCAATGGTCTTTCCACCTCTCAGAAGTGTTGGCCACTTCCACTCAGATTTCTATCTCTCTCCTTGTCCATCTCTGTTTCCACTAAAGCCTTTGGCAAACACCTGTCATAAGAAAGCTCTTGCATATTTCTTCCTGTCTTAGTATCACTATCAGCAGAATGCCCAAACTAATACAAATTCATATCTGTAGAAACTACCAATTAGTCTGACAGTGACTCTCAGAATTTTTCCTTTTTATTTTTTTTTTAACAAATGCATGCCCATTTCCTAGAATTGCTTCAGGAGAGTACCACAAAGTTGTGTAAACAGCAGAAGTTGATTACCTTGTCCTCCTTGAGGCTAGAAGTAGAAAAGTAAGATCTTGGCAGGATTAGTTCCTTCTGGACACTCCTTTTGAAGTGTTCTGGATAGTTTTATGTCAACTTGTTACAAGCTAGAATTATCTGAAAGGAGGGCAGCTTCCATTGGAAAAAAAAATGCCTCCATAAGATCAGATTGTGGGCAAGTCTGTAGGACATTTTCTTAATTAGTGATTGTTGGGAAGGGCCTAGCCAGAGGGGGTAGTGTTATAACTGAGCTGATTCATGGATTCTTTAAGAAGGCTGAGCAAGCCTTGGGATGCAAGAGTAAAAAGCACCTCTCATGGCCTCTCCATCCACTCCTGCCTCTAGGTTCCTCCCCTATTTAAGTTTCTGTCCTGACTTCTTTTAGTGATCAATAGAATTGTATGCCAAATAAACCTTTCCCCCACCAAGTTACTTTGATTTTTCTTGGCTTCTTTTGACTTTAACAATCACTGCCACCCTCAGCTTTTAGACCCATGGCTCTCATCTCTACCTCTGTGATCACATTGAGTTTTCCCTATAAGACTCTTACATACACAGAAACTAAATTATATCCAATAACCGTCCCAATTGTTCCAGACTTTTAACCTTCAAAGACTGTCTACCTGTACATACATACATACCATACACTCATCTGAAATTTATAAAGAAATTTATGTAAAGGGATTAAATATGACCAAGTAACAGACAAAATATTGCTTACCCAAGATGGTGGGTTTATTGGATCTGATGTCAGGGATATGGTGGAAGGTCATATTCTTCAAATAATGAAAGTCCCTAAAGAGTAATTGTAAGTGGCTGTGTGGAAGAGGAGTTGATGAAAGTTAGATACTGCCTCTCGGAAGCAACACTTGAGTAGTATCGGCCAAGCGAGATGAGCAGTCCCATAGGTCCCATTCTCCAAGTTCTGTGAGTGACTGTCAGTGAGACTGCATATCAACCTTGCGCATCCCTGAAAGTAAACAAGATTTGGATTTCAGCGAATTTGTCCCAAACCAGACACAATAGGTACTAAGAAAAGTAAGCAGACACAGCTGTTCTAGCTCCTTTACATACTGATGAAGACTTTTGTCCTTTTGTGGCCATGTAATTTCCATGAGAGCAGAAAGAATTCAAGAGTGCTAGGCCTCATGTGGCACTATGCACAGCCCTCATCTGCCTTTCTATCCCTCTTCCTACATTTTATTAGAATTGTTCCAGAGCTAAGATTGCCATCCAATAATTGAGTATAGAGTCTTTACTTCATCTCAATTTCCCATACTTGTAGCAAGCATGACCTAGGAATCATTTGAAGCACCCTCCCCAAAATCTCTCATCTTTGTGTGTATTTTCACATTTCACCCACCAAACTTTTCCTATCATTCTGGCTCATGCCCTCTATAGCACAGTATTTATACTTTTCTGGTTACACACAGCTCTTTTCCACAATCTTGATATAAAAACATCCTTTTTTTCCTTGAACTTTGAGATTGTTGTTGATATCAATGCTGCTTTTGTAAGTATCTGCTATCAGTGCAATGTCTATGCTCAACTTTTATATACGTAAAGACATTGATAGATGTCTCCTGAATAAATGAAGGAAGCAACTATAAATTTTTTGGTGGAAATGCAATAGTTACTTTCTCCTATAAACCATTTCTCAACTTTTTTTTTCTTGGTCAACTCCCAGATGTATTTCTTATTCCATTATTTCTTTATAAATTCCTTTTTTAATATTCACAAGACTTAAAGGCTTTAGAAGAAAGACTCTTCTGCATTCTAAAAAATAAGAATAGAACAAATGAAATATTTATATACTGTAGACTATCACTGCAAACAGTTTTAAATATGAGTTAATTTCTAGTACATGCTATTATCTTGTTACCTGGTGGGTAGTGGAGCCATAGTTTTTCATTATAAAAAAAATAGGAATCAAAATGAGAAGGTTCATACAAATTATTCTTATTTACAGTTTGTGTAACTTGTACACTGAAACATTTTTAATTAGTTAACTAAAAGCCAGGATGGTCATTTCATGATCATAGATCTGAGACCTTAGAAGGCAATGATCTACTGTACGTCTTCTTCCTCAAAACTTTTGACATTGACCCTGTGAACTACTTGGCCCACAGAATGTGAGCAGGTAGTGGAGAACTCTTGTTCAGGGAGGCAGAATCTTCAATAACTGGACAAAAAGTCATTGTAAACCTTTTCTGGGCCTGAATCCCTGACTATGACAAGTAAAGCATTTTCCTTTCAGATTTTTGTTAACATCCTCCCTCCCTCCCTCTCTCCACCCATTTAGACCACCTAAGGTAATGTGTCACCTTGATTTAGAGTGAAATTAACTCACAGGGGATTTCATGATAATCAACGGAGGAAGACTTCCTCACTTCTCACCAACTTCCCTTTGTGCACAAATAAATTAAATCTTGATTTTTTTTCTAAAACCTTAATGAGGCTCACTATGAAAATACCAGCAGTCCAGGGACTCAGATAATCTGCAAAGTGCTATGATTGCCTTTAAGCTACAGTGCCTTAATCTCTGCATTTCTCTCTTCTTTTCCTAGGTAAGTGGTATTTTTCCTTCGTTGCTTCAGGGAATATTGATCGTCTGGTAAGTGTTGGCTTTGTTGTGGGAGCTGGTGCTGCTTGAAGACTACATGAGAAGGGAAAAACACAAGTTGCATTTTAGTGGGAAAGCTGATGCATATTAAATCTAACTTAGAGGGACTTTGTTGGGAGATCATTCTTTGGAATTGTCACTCACTTTGTTCTTATTTTTGGGAGAAGGCTCAGTGACTGATTAAGTGTTGATGAAATTTGCCTTTCAGACATTCTTTTTATAGGGATTTTCTTTTCTTTATAATTTTTTAAGCTTCTTTCTGTCATCATTTGGGCTTTTCTAAATGCCTCCCATTCTGATTATTATAAAACCATTTAAGCTCCAGATGGAGATATTTTATTTAAGATTTTGCTACTTATGTGAACTATGTTGTTCTGCTATAGTAGCTGTGTTCCTCTCATGCTTTCTCTGTTATCCTCCAGTCTCCTCCTCCCACACATAATGACTTTGTCTGTACAATATTGGGGGACTAGAGGGACTACCCACAATCATTAAGTTTTACTCTATTACAACATTTCTATTAAGTTATAAAATCTGGTATGCCCCCACCACTCTAGTTATAATCACATATGCATTGTGTTATGGATTTCTTTCTGTAACTTAATGACAGGAATTGGCATCTTTCTAGGTAATGCTGTTGATGCTAATAATTCTCCTTTAAAAGGACAACTGAGGCATAATATGGAAAGGAAATGAGACAAAAACCCTGAGTGCTTCGGTTCATACATGTCATAGTAGAATGTAAATGACGGTGGTGGTTTTGTTTCTGATAACGGACTCTTCTCCTTTTTGGAGATGACGTAGAAGATGCCATTATTGCTGTCGCCTGCTTGAAGTAAAGGGAGCCTCACCTGCATGTGGTTTTCTTGCATTATTTGTTCAGGCTCTTGGTTCTGGCGTAGACATCTGTGCCTTTAAGGCAATGGACTTGGCTCGGCTACATTCTAAAATCTGCTCCTTCGTATTCCTTATCCACGAAGAAATTGCTCTTACATTAATTAATTAATCTGAGATGTATATAGGATTTTGGACTGTTGTTTGTTTTTCTTGAACAGGCTTTCATTGAAGCAGTAAGAGCTAGCTTGGTTTCAGGGGAGAATTTTCTATAATCAGACCTTAAAATGTGTTTTACTTGTGTTTATGTGTTTAATAGAACGTGTTTGAAGAAGAGTCCCCAGAGGTCACCTAACTTGCTCTTGACATGTTCAAAAGACTACAGATGTTGCTTTAAATAACCCATAATGGGATTCGGAGTCCCTGCTGTTTCCAATGTCGCAGTAGAATTTTTCTATTAAAGATTCTGGATTAAAGAGATCAGAAAACAGGAGACATAAAGATGGAAAGGTGAAGGGGGTTAGATTTCAGACTTGCATGGGCTTTCCCAGAGACTTTGAAGCCTATCAGAGCCCCACAGATATGTGAACCAAGACGTGGTATGAACAGCTTGCTTAACAATGGGCTGGACGGCGAGGCACATTTTAAATTGACAAAGTTAGCCCTTGTGGGTAGTTTTTATTCTTTGCCTTTGACCTTATTGGATGCCATAAATGAAATATGGCGGTGTGGGTTTGAAAAGGCCAGGGGCTGCGTATTTACACCACTCTCCTGACAGGGAGGAACAACCAAGGAGTGAACAAAGCAGCCTGTTTAACTCCATCCAGTTAGCTCAGGCAGCAGTAACACAAAGATGTGGTTCTAATCTGTAACCCTGTTTGGCTATGAGATCGCCCTTTGTTATTTTTAAATTCTTTTCATTTTATTCAGGTACACCATGCTGAAAGGGCAGATCTGACAAGGTGGCTTGGCTTTATGTTCACTATGAAAGGAACTTGAAAATACTTAATGTGAGAGTCTATTTTTAATGTAGATTTCATGATTTATTCTATGCTATTTCCATTATGAATGTCTTCCACTTTGCAATCAGATGCAATAGTGTCTCTGCCTGTGAGTTCATTCCAGATATCCGTATTTGTCATACTAGAAAATGCCAATGTAACCATCTACATTTAATGACCATGCCAGATTTCTACATGATTGTATGAGTGATAGCTGTACATTCCTTTCTGCATGCTTGAAAATTCATGCGCGATACCATTAACTAAGATATTATAATTCTTCAACATTAAATTTTTAATTATATTACATTCATTTTGCCACATAGCATTCATCATATAATCCAAATATGACCAAGGGTGTTGAAAAATGGTACTGAATCTTGAGAGGCTCTGTGATTAATCTCTTCACTTTAGTGACTGTGTCCATATTGTACTGATAATGAGAACTGCAATGTCCCCTTGTCCTTAGGAAACAACAATACCAAAGAAGAGGTCATGGGAAATGCCAGTCTTAAAAATTACTATGGTCACAAAGCAAGAGGGGATCTGAGGCATGGTGTAGAAATCAGGTGTCTCAGGAGAATTGGAGGATGGGAGAGGGGTATTGAAATTTACACATTGTTCATTGTATAGGAAAAAAAAACAAACAAAACAGCTTGTTTCTAGAACTAAACTAATCTTTGTGAACTCTCACCATACCAAGTAAGGAAATCTGGATTTGCTGATGAACAAATTTTAGTCTCTCATTTAAATGGTCTTCTTCCATTAAACACACACATACATACACACACAATTAAAACAAAGACCTTCAGCTCTTGCCAAGTGAGGTGGCACACACCTGTAATCCCAGCACTCACTCAGGGAGGCAGAGGCAGGAAGATCTCTGTGAGTACAAGGCCAGCCTGGTCTACAAAGCGAGTCCAGGACAACGAAGGCTACACAGAGAAACCCAATCTCAGAAAACCAAAGAGAAGGAGGGGGAGGAGGAGGAGGAGAAGGAGGAGGAGGAGGAGGAGGAGGAGGAGGAGGAGGAGGAGGAGGAGGAGGAGGAGGAGGAGGAGGAGGAGGAGGAGGAGGAGGAGGAGGAGGAGGAGGAGGAGGAGGAAAAGAGAAAGAGGAGGAGGAAGTTCATCTTCCTGAAGGCTTGGACTGAGAGACTCAGTCCACTTACACCCCCCGCGATAGGCTGGCTAGATACACGAAGGAGCTTGAGCTATCATTTCTTAGTGACTTGCTGGGTCATATATGCATGTTGCTGAGACCTCTCTGAACTCAGATAAGGTTTGAGTGTGGGTCACAGACTTTTCTAGTAAACTCTGGGTTTAGCTCTCTTCCATTGGCATGTCCTCCTAACTAGGCTGTATTTGTCCTTCAGCTGGCAAGATCATCCTGTACTCAGGCTACAGGGACAAGTCAGCTGGGGAGTTCCCAGACAAAGCTGATGAGGCACAGAAGTCCAGGGAGCCCCACAGAAGTCCAGGGAATCCTTCAGAAGTCCAGAGCACCCCACAAAAGTCCAGGGCACTCCTCAGAGCAGCTAGGGTAGATTAACGCCACTTTGTTAGAGGCTTTTGGTTCCCTGCTGCACCTACCCAACTGGACATCCTGAAATCCTTTGAAACACTCTTCGCCAAATCTCCCAAAAGGATGCAGGATACAAAACCTCTTACCTTCAAGTCAGTGTGACACTCTTGCCATAGAGATTATGAAGCAGGGCAAGCTAAGAAAATAGGCTCTCTGCTCCCTCCTCTCAGTTTTTCTCTTCTCAGGGTTTTTTTGTTTGTTTGTTTGTTTTGTTTTGTTTTGTTTGCTTGTTTTTTGTTTTGGTTTGGTTTGGTTTGGTTTGGTTTGCGGGTTTTTGGGGGAATGATAGTCTACTTCATTTATTTTTGTTTCATTATATTCTGAGTTTTTTCTACTCCTAGTATGAAGTAAATTTCAAGAACAAGTAGCCAACTTGGTTTTATGCTAAAGAAAAATAAATAAGACTTTAACATATTCTTTTCTCATCTATTATGCCATTCAGAATTATTGACTTAACTCAAAGATTGTGTTTAGTCATCAAAGGCCGATTACAGACACTTTCTCTCTCCTCCTCTCCTTCCTTTCATTGTTCCTTTTATTTCCACTAACGTAACCCTAATGCCCTCTTTACAACAGGCAGGTTACTGCCTTGGGCTCATAAGTGACTAACTCATTT
Organism: Meriones unguiculatus; assembly: GCF_030254825.1. Classification (NCBI taxonomy): domain Eukaryota; kingdom Metazoa; phylum Chordata; class Mammalia; order Rodentia; family Muridae; genus Meriones; species Meriones unguiculatus. The sequence goes on along the minus strand of NC_083367.1, from coordinate 71,906,190 downwards.
ACACAGAAATTGAGAGGAAAATACATTGAAATGTGTCAGTATGTTTTCAGGAAGATTGTGCCTTTGCTCAGCACAGGCTAATGTGGGGTTGCAGAGAAAGACTCCACTGGTATAAAGGGAAAGATGGATTATTGGCAAGACATTCAGTCATAGCCGCCTCTCTAAAGTGACTTTGGCAAAGCCGTAGTTTAATAAGATGTGAGACGATTTCTGAGAGATACAAAACAAGTTTGGGAGTCACTCCATAGCACACTGACATTTCACATACTTCCTGAGCTACAGGCATGCATCTAGAACCATTAAACCCATGTGGGATAGATTCATGTCAACACCTGGTGGCTTAGAGAAGTCTGTAATGGAAGTTTTGGCTTCTTTGTAAACTCAGTCATGTTATGTAAATATGTTTTTGTATTAATCCCAAGTGTGGGATTTTAGTTTGGGCTTTATAGTTTGTCCACAGCTGATAATTGTCTCGTGAGGGCACGGCCTTTGACAGCTGGTAAAGGCCTGCTTCATGCGGCCTAGAGCTCTGAGGATATAAACATGAGAGGCCAGAAAGAGAAAGTCTGGCACGCGGTAGTGGTGTGTGGAGAGTGGCAGTTTGGAGAGACCAGAGACTGGCAGTGTGGCAGTTTGGAGGGGACAGATGGAGAGAGATGCTTCTGGATGCAGCAGCTTGGAGGAGAGTGTGGCTGTGTTTCTTGTTGACAGAGATTGGTATGTAGCCCTAAAAGAGACCACTGACCCTAAACATCCAGGAGTAAAGGGGTTGCACCCCCCTCCCCATTAACCTTTCTCCTACCTACTAAACACCCCAAATAAAATGGAGTTTAAAATGGGTGCTACAGAAGTCACCCTGATTGCTGCTACACTGCTGGTGGGCCAGGGGAGTCCTTAAGGTCCTTCAGGAAAGAAGGAACTTACCAACTCCATACCATTCTGATCAAGGACATGTAAGAGACGTGCCAAAAAGATGATGATGTCATTTCTTGGGGATTTGGACTGTCTCAAAATTATTGGCTTCCTGTTTAAGAAGTATGAAACACCAGCTATATTCACTACCTGTTTGCTTATTGCTCTCGAGGGCCTGGGAGAGTGGAACAATTTAAATGAGGTAGACTAAAGTCTTATGCAATGGCTACCCTTATTCAGATCACCTGAAAATTTATACTCTGAGGGTTAGGCGTCATATGAGCAATGTGTCCTATCACAGCGGCAAGCCACACACCGTGGAAAAGCCACACATGGTGGAAAAGCCACATGTGGGGAACAAACGTTTTTCCATAGAGCAGTGTAAACAAATAGCAACAGAGTATTGTAAAGAAAATCAAGAGTAAACTCACTCCTATCCACTGCACCTGCGAGGAACAGGAAGCCATATCCCAAGAACAATTCGTTGCTCTGAAGAAACTGAGGTCACAAGACATCTGTTCCCTTGGAGCTTTCTCTCAAGCACTCAAAAGTCTCCTCGTGGCCTCCGGCCTTGGACTGTGTTCCAACACTCGTTAGTACCTGGAAATAATTGATTGTAGCAAACAGTTCTGCATCTCTTCCTTAGTCAGCCTAATAGTTAATGGTCATGTCTTTCAATTACATTCCACGGTTTGAACATAACATCAATATATTACAAAATATTTATTCATGTTAAGATTTCTTAAACTAACTCTTTTAGTGATCTTCTAAAGGACTTAGGTGAAATAACACTCAGGCAGGCCCACCTTTCATTTTATAATGAAAATCTCCTTTTAAAATTGAAAATGTTATAACTCTTCATGCTAATCATGATAGAATGCCTCAGAGGACTTTTTAATTATATTTTTTATGGCTTGACCAATTTTATGTTTTAATTTCTTCCTCCTTCCTTCAAATAGTGTTCTCTCAATGCACTTTTCACTTCACTGAGCACTCTAGCATACTTAAAATATCTTCCAGTTAAGATCCCTAGGACTAGGGGCTCAAGATTGCTAAAATTCATCTAATTCAAACATAACCCTTTTTTCAAACCAATCTTTTATTTTGCGAATGTGTGCTTTATGTAGGGTGCATACGTATTTGGTAGAGTAATTGTTGATGTGTGCATGTAAGTACATCTTACTGCATGTGTGTGTGCGTGTGTGTGTGTGTGTGTGTGTGTGTGTGTGTGTGTGTGTGTAGGTCAGAGGTAGATGTCATGTCTTTCTTCAATCATTCTCCTCTTAGTTTGGGGCCAGGCTCAGAGAGCCTGAGAGATCAATTAAATTAATTAAATTGATTAAACCTCAACAATTTAGCTAGGCTGGCTGACAAATGAGCATCTCATCTTTGCCCCATGTCCTGCCAGTGCTGGGGCCACAAAAACATGCTGTATTCCTGGAGATTTATATGAGTTCTGAGATTTCTAACTCTGATTCTCATACACACACAGCATGTGCTTTCCAGACTGGGCTATCTCCACAGCCACCTTTGTTCTCTCTAAGGACACATAGCAAAGCTTGGAAAATACTTAGGTTTACATCTTTGGAAAACAAGAAACTCAACCGAGTCTTTGTGACAACGTTTTGCTAATTCAACTGCAACTTCTCTGGTGAAGTTTTCCTTTCTCTATCTCTTTGATAAGTTCAGCAATTCAAACTTAACTCTCAGAAGTTATATCAGAAAAAATAAATATGTATTAAATATGCCAACAATTTATAGGGAAAGTCAAGAGCGTGCGTGATATCAGAACTGTGAAGGACTGCAGACGGTACACAGCCTGGGGTTCTCATTGCTCCAGCATTATCTCTGTGCATAATTCAGTCACATGGCCTTCCTGCGACATTACAACAAAGTTTCAAGAATATTTAAAATTATATGTTTGTTTGAAATGTAGTGATTATCTGTGGTAATTTCTAGGTGCACTTATTTTTAATCATATTCAATTCAGCCAAAATACATACCATGCATAAAATTCTAGTCATGACCAACACTATAAAATTCCTCCAGTGAGATTATATAACTATGTATTATAGGTAAACCACTTGCCATTTGAAGTATAAATATGCATGCATGTAATGTATAAACTTTCCTAAATGTGGATTGTAATGTATTCTGTGGTTTATTTGCCTATTCTACAAATATATCTCTGAATACTCAATCTTAAGTATAATATATTTTACTAGTTGCTTTACTAAGGAATGAATTATAATCATAGAGTTCATATTATGACAAACTACTATCATTTTCTTAAAAACAAAAGCCAAATCTATCCAACTAAAAGAAACTCAAGTATACTTTTATAGATGTGCTGTTTTGGAAATTTCACAAACATGGCATATTTTTGTTACATTTATGTTGAGAGAGCAAGTGCTTGAGAGACAAAGAGAGACAGAGTCACTATGGAAGTATATAAGTACTTGTAACAGTCAGAGGGCAGATTTCAGGAGCCAGTTCACCCCTTTCGCCAGGCATGTTTCCATGAAGTCGGGCTTGGCAGTAAGTGTGTTTACTCGCTGAGTCATCTTGCCAGCCTAGACATTTTAAGATGAGCTATGAACAATATTAAGCCACTAAAGAGATACCTCAGAATAGGCTAACATATGTCCTTATAGAAACTAACTTATTCTATAACAAAGCTAATACTATGTAAAACATAAAATTAAAGCAGTCATGTGAATAATTACCTTGTAATAATTTTAATTTTTTGAGAACTTCATCTATTTCACTCCTGCCTCCCCCTTTCTGCCAGGTCCTCCCATGTTCTCTCCAAAATTCATAATCTCTTTTTTGATTACTATTGTTCTGTGTATGTGTGTACATACATACATGTATACACATTTATAACCTACCGAGTCAATTTAGTTTGTCTACTACACACATGTGTCCAAAGCTCACCATTTGGGATTAGACAGCACATATTGAAGCTTGTCCTTGGAGGTTATCAGTTCTCCCTCTCTTCACAATCATTGACCTCATCTATAGTGGGGAGCATGTGAAACTTCCTAGTCCAAATTCCATGTCAATTAGTGTTGTCATTATGCTGGTCTTGTTCAGGCAACCATATTGTCGAGATGTCGTGGGTGCAGCTTTCATGTCATGTACAGAGGCGCTATCTCACAGCAGATGGATAGCCGAGGCTTCTGGTCCTCACAGTCCTCCTGCCGCTTCTTTCCCAGCTATAGCTAAGCTTGCATTGGTGATGTACCAATTAGGGTTGGACACACACTGAACTTTATATTTTTTACTGTCATGATGATCTTAAGTAAATGAAGTCATTGTTTAATTACCTTAGAGTTTTCAAATTTTTTAACTAACATGTATTAACATCACTTTCTCCCTTTCCTTTCCTCCATCCAGTCCATCTCAATTTTTTCATTCAAACTCCTTTCACGCCCCCTCAAATTGATAGCCTCTTTTTCTTTGATTATTACTGTTATATATGTGCATGTATATGTAAGTATGCATAAATACATCCTGCTGAGTGTTTTCATTGCTTGGTGTACATGGCTTCAGGGTTCACGGCTCTCTATTGGATACCATTGGAAGTTCATTCCTAAGAAAGACTAATTCTCCCTGTCTTCGCAGTCACTAACTGCCTGTAGTTCTTCATTTGAGGGTGGGACTCTATGACACCCCCCCTTAGCATATCTGTTGATGCTGCTATTGTTCTGGTTTCATTTCTAGGAGACACTGTTTCGCAGAAGGCTTCCTAGTGTTCTGGCTCCTACAATCTTCCTTCCCCCTCCTCTGAGATCTTTCCTGTACCTTATATGCAGGAGCTGTGATGTAAATATTTCCAGCGTGGCTTTACTTCCCACAGTTTGTTGATCTCGCATTATGGACTAGTTGTGATTTTCTGTGATGGTCTCCACTTGCTGTAAAGAGAAGCTTCTTTGATGAAGGGTAGTAGCTGCACTTAGTTGTGGACACAAAGTTAAGATCTGGAATACAGTTAGGAATAATGCTCGTCTTTTAAGGTTCGTGACCACACTAGCACCGAGAAGTTGGCTGGGTTTCTAGTACCAGGCATCATTTCCTTCCTACTAAGAAGATCTTAATCCCGATTAGACAGCTGTTGGTAACAGCCAACATGTACATGTCACTTGTTGCACCTTTATGGAAATCTTGTCCTGCTGTTCATTGTTGTGGTTACTCCTTAGAGTTTTAAGTTTGTATTTACATGGCAGAGTATTTAATCAATAAAGAAGTAGCCTCTGTTCCTTCCACTCAGCTCTAGAGTGAATTTGGAGAATGGTTAGGATCAGTTATGTGATATTTGGTAGTGTTTTCTCTGTGTTAAATATATTCACTGATTTCTTCCACATTTATGTAGAAGACTTTGCATAATTCTGCAATTGTTTAATGGAATTCAGTGCTGAAATTTGTGACTTTGTGAAGGGCTGAACGAGCTTAGATAGGAGCTGAGACATAGTGTGAGACTGTCATGCTTCCACGGTGACTTACTTTAGTAATAACATAAAATTCTCCTTGTTCAAAGCAAACAAAGAGTACTTTAGAGGTGACTTTATTCAGGTAAATTGTAGGCCTTGATTTTGATTGCAGTTTACCCAGAGGCACTTAATTGAGCTACCTATGGCATTAATGTTCACTATTCACACTCGAACTACAAAGAGAATAAAAATCTACATTTTTAAACTAAAAAATAACTAAATCATCTCTAAATACTTTACTAACCACTAGCAAATTTCAAAGCAACTGTGTGTTTTATTTTGTTGCCTTGATAAACTTAAGCCTACCACTGTTTAATATAAAAATTATGGTTTCAGGATGGCCAATGATTGTTAACTATGAAAGATCATATTGCTTGGCATATTTTAAATTGCTCAAGGGTGCAAAGAAGTATTAAAAAATAATTGCACAGATTGTAAGAAAGATAATATTTCATTTTTTATAAAATGTAAAAATTAATTTGAGCAGCTAAGTCTATTAGCATCAAAGAGTGAATCTGTTTGAGTGAAAAATTATCTTCACATATAGCCTTTTTATGAAAAATATTAATGGAAAATTTTCTTATATATTAGATTATCTACCTTATTTGATATGTTTCCTTGGAAAGCAAATACTTTTTACTATATCCCTATAAGGTGATATTAAGATCATGTATAATATTTTGCTTAATAACCTGTGACACAGCATTTGTACATCATCCGCCCCTGAGAACTTGATTCTCGCTGAATCTGCGCAGGCAGAAATCCGCTCAACACAGCTACTCCTAGGTTAAACTATTAGTACAAGGGATACAAAACTGCTCACCTCTACAGCTAGACTAATTTAATCTTAAACCAAACACACCAACTCCTATCACCCCAACTTCTATGCCCTGGCCGCCTACCTCGTGGGCACAGTATTTGTTTTTTACCTACTATGAGCCGTCTCCTTTGAATCCTGTGATAGGAGAAGTCAACTACATTTGATATACAGTGACAAAGCGAAGTATGAAGATGTCACAATGAAACTCATTCTATTGTGTATTTAATATGTTTTTCATTAACAGTAATAAAGGGAAACCATAAAAGTATCATCTTTAGCTGACACCCATTCAGCTGATGAGACTCCCAATAGTCCTCTGTAATTGCTAGTGCCTTGCCATACGTATATTAATTGAAAAATGGGAATTAATGCTTTTTCAGCAAAAAGCAATTTTTAGTATAAAATGTGTGTAGACACACTTCAAATGGCATTGAAGGACCCACAGTCTTTGGGGGCTGAACTTTTACCGGTTTGGTTTTAACACAAACCTTGCATTTTTTCATGGCACAGGGTCAGCACTGAGGCTGTTTATTTTGAGAAGGTGAAGCCCCTGGTACGGCAGACCTCCAGCTCACACTTTCCCTCCCTTCTTCAGCCCTCAGGTGACCACAATCACTCCCAGCTTTCTTGGAAGTGGAAAACTCCCCAGACTCTGCAGAGGGGCCTTTCTTCTCCTGTGACTGGAGTGCCTGAGGGGCAGACTGAGTCCCCCGGTGTGTCCCAGCCTGGAAGGATAGCTGACTAGACTAAACCCAACACTGATACGGGTTTCCAAAGAACATAAAACCAGCAACCTCTCGCTGGAGGTTTCTCACTCGGCAATGATTTCTCGTGTCGGTGACTTCTGAGTGACATTTTGTCTTTGCAGACGGGTCCAGGGGAGCATGCTAAGTCTCTCTTCCTTTTTTTTCTGCTGCAAAGCACACTTACTTGGAAAATGCATTAACTGTCTCCGAGTCTCCAAAGTGTTCCCGTAAGTGTGGTATGGCTCTGATAGCATGTTCAATCCAGGCGAACACAGCAGGGGACTGTGTTTTTCTAAGAAGTCTTCCTCCAACTTCAACTTGATGTTTAAAATGTTCTCTGAATATGTTCCATGTGCAGAGCACTGCAGGAACTAATAGACATTCTTGGAGTGGCATCAATGGGTGCTCAAAATGGCTGCCCATAGACAGATTGAAGCAAATTAAATATCAAGAGTCTCAGAATTAATAAAGATTTTTGAGGACTTTTCATCATCAACCAAAGAAACTCTCCCTAAGAGGACTTTAGTTTTACACTTGGCTGTCTCAGAACTGATAGAAATTTCAAAAATAGTTCAGGTGATAGTAAAATTTGCTTTTTCACCACGTTCCCCTGGTGGGAGAGGCCACAGGGAAGAGGACACATTCAGTCCCAACGCAATTTGATGAGCTGGGGTGGACGGGAAAGGGGGCTGCCCTTTTGTGAGGAAAAGAGGATGGGGGAGGGGAGAGGGAGAGAAAAGACGGGACTGGGAGGGTAGAGGCTACAAGGATATAAAGTGAATAAAATAAATAAGTGAAAAAATGTGAGCTTTCCTCTAGGCCTAGAAGAAAAGAATTGAATTTCTAGTATACAGTCATGCAAATACATACAGAGGACACATAAAGTTATTATTGAAGATTTGGCACTGAACCCTATCCTTTAGGAAAAAGAATCTGCAACATTATGGATAAATTAGGTATTAAATTAGGGTGGCTGCAGTTACATTTTACAAAGTGATGTGGAAAAGTTTATCTAAATCTAACTAAATGATCGAGTTGTATGGAAATGGCAATATTCAAGCGTTTTTGATCTGTAAAAATAGAGATTTTATGACATTGAAATCAATTACTGGTAGTTGTACTGAGCAACACTATCTAGGTGAATTAATTTACTACAGTAATTATTATTTAAATATAAAATACAAGTACTAAACTGTAATTTTTATTAAAAATGCCAAATAAATCCTTTATATTTTCTTCTTAGAAAAGAAGATTGTGAAAAAAAATAAAAATAAAAAAAAAAAGAAGATTGTGCCACAATATCATTCTCAGTCTCATATTCCCTCTTAATTATGTATGAGTCACAAATTCCTATATCTGTAGCTTTACTTTACTATTTTGGAAAACAAAGCTTTTTTGCTTTTTAGAATTTTCTAGCTAGCTCTTTTATTACACTGCAACACTGAAATATGCCACCAGAAAACTGAGGTGATAACTCACTCAGTAAAGTGTCTCCATACAAGCAGGGGGACCTGAAATCAGTCCCTAGCACCCAGAATGAAAAAAATCTAGAAGTGATGGTGTCTCCGAGCACTGCGGAAGTGGAGACAGGGTGATTGCTGGGGCTAGCTGGCCAACCAACCTACTCTGCTACTTCCAGGCCAGTGAGAGGCCCTGACTCATAAGGCAAGGCAGCTGGCTCCTGATGAGTGATACCCAAGGTTGCTCTCTGGTCTCCAAATGTGTACACACATATATACATACACACACAAGCATGCACACAAACACATACATACACACATGCATGCATATGTATACACATGTATGCATTTTCTACATATAACACACACAACACACACATATGCACATACACATGATATCAACACATATAACACATGTGAATGTATACTGCTACACATGTACATATCACACATATTCCACACATACAGCACATACTTATGCACTGGCACACAAATGTGCCCCATATATGAAAACAAAATCACTGCCTATCTGAAAGATAGGCATGAAGCTGCTTGAACTGTCAGATTCTCCCTCAATGCCGTGGGCAGAAGTAGTTCTGATTTTCTGCAGGCGAAGCTTTTACCTCACCACCAGAGTACAGAGATGTGGCAAAGCCGTGCCAGCCTGGAAACCTATCTTTTGAACCACAGCACTTGACAACAGACACTAGTCTGGAATAGACCATTAGTTCACTTTTCATTTCTGTAATAAAATATGCATGACAAAATAAAATTGAGGTCAGACTTTAATTTGGGATAAAGAAACTCATTCACGGGAAGACACTGTGGGAATTGTTTTTTCAAACAATTATAGAAATTGTCATTTTCTGGAAAGAGTAGATAAGCAGATACAGATCGAATCACCTAAGTGTCTACTTTAACATTAGAGCGCTAGCTGAATTTCTTGACGGAATTGCTCTACATCACCACCATCTGCCTCTTCTCAGACTTAACTATAATTCCATTTAAGGACTTTGTTATTATATCAAAACAGAATAGAAAACTCATTATACAGTTCAAGAGTCTTCACAATTGGGCGCCCTTTGATTGAGCATTGTGTGAGCAGGTCACATGACTAATCCTTGCTCTATGGTTCTCATCTGGTCCTATTTTCGCACCCTTAACAGCACCTGCCTGGAAATGATGGCAGTGGTTCCTGTTGTATGAACAGTGGATTCTGTAACAGGAAGGGCTTCTTCTGAAGACAGCGTCAACCCTAAAGGACACTGAGAGCCCTTTCTACTCCACTTGCTATTCTTGCTGCACAGACCTGAAGTCAGTTGCCCTTCTACGCAGATTTAGGCTCATTCTCTACTCCGTAAAAGTGAAAATGCCTTCACCTCTGTCGTATTCCCAAATCAGCACCAGTGTTGTAAGAATTCATTAGGCCTAGGAAATGAAGAGCTCCTGAATCAAAAGAAAGAGTGAATTGTGGTTGCCTCTAGGTCATCCTCCTGAAAGCAGGCCATGCATTTCATTAGCACCCTTTTATGGTGCAAATATGAAGAAAGGAGAGGGTATTTCTGAACAGATGGCATTCAAATATCTTGAATGTCTTAGTTTTCCAGGAAGAATAACATTAATAATGGACAGTGCATTTTTTTTCTCCCTCCAACTCAGCTCAGGTAGGGCACCCAGAATCACAAACAGGGCTGCAGTTTCTCAAAGCTGTTAATAATTCCTCTCCAAAGAAAAAACATCAAAACAGATTCGGTGTGATTAAAGTGCTTCCGAAGCTCTTGGGAACTATTCACTTGTAATTTGTTATTTCTTGGACTGTCAAGGGCAGCTTTTATGAATAGGAAATGATTGTTATTTACAACCATGTTTGCCTTTGATGGAAGCTTGTGAGCTGCCAAGGTTACCCTTGGTTTGGGAAGGGAAGAAGATCACCTCCCCTTTCCTTCGCCTTGTGGTTTGTTGAATTTGAAATAAAGAAAAAAAAATGACTTTCTTTTTATGGCGTTAATAAAAAAGATAAGAACAGAGAAAAACTTCTGTTGTATCCATGCTGACTGAATTGAAATCCTGATTACACCATCATGTTATTTTAGATAATAGAGTCTGTCAATATGAAAAACTCAATGCTCCTGGAAGTTTTAGCCCAAATTCTCTGTTATTTTTATTGACAGTCTTTGTTCTGCATTAAGCATTATTTTTTTTTCCTCCTAAGAATAAAGAAAAAAGGAAACTGTGGAATTCCATAAAGACTTTAAAGAGAAATGATAAAACAATTGCTTTTGAGGCAGGTAGGCAGGCCGAGCCCAGGCCACAGAAGTGACTCCTCATTTCCACAGAGCTACAGCATTCCTCCAGCCATTTGGCTTCTGACTCCCACCGTTTGGGAATGTATACACCCAAGGTCGGCAGTGTTGACATCACCCAGCAGCAGGGCCGTTAGCACATGAGAAGTTGCCTGTCTGCAACACAAGACTCAATTAGAAGCTCCAGGTAAAAACTTAATTAAAAGGTTATGGAAACAAACGCACTGTGCGGGACTTCACCTCCGCTGAAGCACCAAGGGCAGAGAATCCGTGGGCACCGACACCCAGCTGATAGCGACACTGTCCTGCAAGCTTGGGGAGGAGAGTGTGCTTAGCTCTTAATTAGTTACAGAACCTACGGCCTCGTATCTCGAGACCCTCTTCTGGAATGTCACAGGAAATATGTCCCGATCTGAAAGGCCTGGGAAATACGGGAAGCTTTTCCACTGCGGTTGGCAGTCTCCTGTTCTGAAGGCGAGCTGTGCTCTGCTTCTTGTGCATCTCTGCCCCTAAGACACATTCACGTTCGTGATTGCCTTTCTGTTCGGCTTAGCAATTTGCAAGTCTAAGTCAATTCATATGGTTTCTATGTTTCACATCCTTATTTCATATAAAGATAAAACTTCCACAACCATGTGGTTTGTCCCTTCTAGAACTTGGGCTGACACAGATACATTATAGTGACACTGGAAAGCAGAGAATTTACGATGTAACTAGGTCAAGGGGGATCATGCATTTCTCTTGGACTGGGCCTGGTCTTCCAGAAGAGCCGAAGGTTCCTTCAAAATGGATGTCATGCTAACACCACAGATGAGAACATGAGATAGATACACAGATAGATACACAGGTAGATAGATAGATAGATAGATAGATAGATAGATAGATAGATACAGAGATACAGAGATACAGAGATACAGAGATACATACATACATACATACATACATACATAGATGATAGATAGATACATACATACATACATGCATACATAGGTAGGTAGACAGAATCCTAGGAGATACACATATTTATATCTTAGTGGGATTGAGAAAATTTTTATCTGCTAGTTTTTCTTTCTGGTTTTTGTAATGACATTCAATATTCCTAAATAGCCAATAATCAACTTATATTCTATCTCTACTTCTCAGTGAGCCCCCAAGTCTCAGAATCTGGTAATTTAAAAATACTTTCTAAAAATTATTAAGACCACGTTGACAAGGACATCATATATAAACAAAATATGACCATAGGTGCTATATTAAGACAAAGGACAAATAAATAAAAAATTCATTTAGTCAGACTTCTTGAAAAAGAATTTAATGAAATTCCAAATTTCTATATAACAAAAAATAAGGTCTATAGGCTATTTTCATCTTAGTATTTAGTTTTAATGTTTAAAAAAAATCAGTAAAACATAGTCACCCATACTGATTTCGTGAACTATATTTTGTACAAAACTTGCTCTCTTAAAAGTTTATTGTCTTATCAAGTGCTTGGTGTCTTAAATTCCTGGACTGTCTTTGGTTGTCACATGAACAAAAGAACATAAAATCCAAAAAGTCCCAGTTGCATCTTCCTTCCAGTCTATCTGAAAGGAGAAACTTCAGGAATTATTTTCAAGCTGGGCTGCAGGGACATTTGAATGGAAGTGAAGATGCACACAGTAGAGCATTCGCTGGGCTCCAAATCATGTCTTTGTGGACCCTTGGCAGGAAATGAAGATTTGATGTCTCTAGTTTAAATAAATTGTTTAGTGCAACTTTGCCTTTTTTGTCAAAATTAAGGTGATACAGAGCCCTTACGTTAAATAAACAAACAAAGCCGAACACACACACACAAACACACAAACACACACACACTTGCACACATACACACACACACACACACTATCACACACACACACACATGCACAGTGACAGCAGGAACTCGACAACAGACAGAAACCAGTGTGCTCCTGTTCAGTCAGGGATGAGCACTTGGAGTCCCTGAGGCCCCTGACATGCCACACTGCCCTGTTGCATAGCACTCCCACAGCCATCTGTGGGTCGTTTTTCAGATAGTGCAGATTATAATTGGGAAATGCCTGAGCTAGGTTATTGTCCTCTCCCAGACACAATCATGCAAACCACTTCTTTAACACTGAAAGCAACAAGGAACCACTTCCCAACAAACATCCTGTTTGATTTGTGAACACGTCTGAACAGTGGAAAGGGACCTGAAACACTATTGCCAACCATTGTCCTCCTAATTTCAATCTGTTCAGTCTTGTCTTATATTTTGGAACTGTAAGCCTCTCTTCCATGTGACAGCATTTCAGGTTTGCGAAGACAGGTAATGAATGTATCTTTGTTGTAGACTAAATATTTTTATGTAGTTCCATTTGTGGGACATGACCGGACATCATGACCCACATCATCTTTGGAATGGCTCCAGCTGTCCTACATGATCTGTCCCCTGTTAAGTACAGACAATCTTCTTTCTCAATGTTCTTGAGGCTGGCCTTCACCAATGAAACTGAAAAGTGTACTTTTATGGCAGCCAAGTTCACCATGAGCACAAGTTCAGTTTGTGAATAGCCAAAGCGTGTGGTTTATTACACATGCACTCATGCTGAGCCATAATTGTACATAAGCGTTTAATGGGATGCATCATAAGTTTCCAGAACATTCTATCTACAAAATAATTACCTAAGTACATCATAGTAAAAAGTGATACTTTTCAGTCATCTGCTACCCATAGTGCATTCATAGTCGAGAAAGGGAAGTAGAAAGTCACAAAATCTTTAATGTAATGAATATATGAAACATGGCATGTACATAGTATAGTTGATTAATTAATACTAACACATAACTAAAAATATTATAAAAAGAATAATACAATGGTATTAAATCTTTTCTTCTCCTCCCTCAGATTCATTAACTTTTTTTATGACTTGTTTAATCACATTGAATGAAATACCAAAAGCTAACACACTATAAATCACATTCAAACCTTCAGTTGTTAGAGATTTTTAGGTTATAAATACTCTTAGAGAGTTGTTCTCAGCAGTCCTTATTCTGCCTGTAATTCTTTGAGGTTGAAGCCTCATGGTTGTTACCCTATCCACTTTGACGTGTCTATTGTTGTCCTTGTTTCATTCATGCTTTGGAAGCCATGTTGGTAAGACTTTATGGACAGAAGAGTTTGGAGGGAGGAAAGAAAAAAAAAAGGTGTGCTTATATCATAATCTCAAAAATAAAAGAAACACATAATTACAAATAAAAAAATTAGAAAATGTTAGCAAGTGGCTTTTTATAAACCCTCTGAAACTGCTGAGGCAGTATCATCACCGTCACTGTTCAGGTAAGAGAGCAGGGTCAGAAGCGGTGGATGATGCATTGGCGCCTCATTGATGCATTGGGTATTATTAAACACCCTGGAATAGGGCTTCTGTTTGCTTAAAATGGCCTCAGTTTATCCAAACTTCACTAGAAACCTCATTTTCTCATTGTTATTGTTTAGAGACAGACTCTCTCAGTGGCCCAGGCTTCCTTTGAACTTGCATATTCCTGTCTCAGCCTCATGAGCGATGGGTTTCTAGGTGTGTGCCACTCTACCTGGCAGTAAATGTCTCTTGCTTTCCTTGGCTCTGGTCTACTTTGTGTTGCGGTTTGCAGGAGATGAGGGTACATTGCATCACAAGGTGGAACTTTGGTTTTCCTCACGGGGGTGAATACACAAGAAGGCAATCTCAGTCCAGGGGCCTGTGTGTTAAGTAATTTCCACTGCTGACCCGAACCTCTTATATGGAGTGACAAGGACATTTATAATCAAGTAGATTCTGAAGAGGGATCCACTAATGCCTTCTCATGGTCCTAGAAGATAGTTAAAGTTCAGATAGAGCAGATTAAATCAAGGGTTTAAGAAACAGAGCTAGATCGCTACAGTTCTTTCCTTGTGTGAAAATGGGAATGTTGGTGATCTGCAAATGATGAGAAATTAGTTTAAAAGCAGAAAAGTAGAGTTTTCCCTCATCCTTTGTCAGGCCTCTACTATAAGTGGAAATTGTATGGAGCTTTTAAAGAAGTGTTTTGAAAGATATTTTTTAGGAGTTGTAAAAGATTATCATGTTCCCATGTAGTACGTGATGTAAAGGTTTTTTTTTTTCCTCTCTGTGGTCATTCACTAACCTGGCTACTAGGACCAAATGAGAAACAAACAAACAAACAAAAAACAAACAATAAAGACCAAAAACAAAACAAAACAAAAAACACTGCATCAAACACTTTGATGGTATTTTGTGTTTTGTGAAGAGAGGTGTGTGTGTGTGTGTGTGTGTGTGTGTGCATGTGTGCACACGCATGAGTGCATATAAGCACTCTTTTGTTGCCTCTTTAAGATAATAATAGTAATTTGAGCAAAAGAACAGTATTTGGGCATGCCCTGCACCCTGCACCAATAAACGTAATTTCTTGACAGCATTGCTTGGTGGGTCTGTCCTCTGTGTTAAGCCTCAGGCTTCTGTTATAAGGATATTTGACCTCAAGCCAGTCTTGACTCGTACCCACGGCACTAAATCATGGTGACTGTTTCCTCTAAAACAAATCCAGCTTTAAAAAGTTTGGGGCTGGCGGGGTGGTTCTGTGGCATTTACCACCAGTGCTACAGGCCTGAGGTTCGATCCCAGGAACTTAGTGGTGGAAGGGGGGAAATGTTCATGGGAAGCTGTGCTCTGACTCCCACATACATGCTGGGTCATACATACTCCATGCCTCAAATAAATGGAAGTAAAGATAAACAAACAAACAAAACGGCTTTAAAGACAATGTGCTGTAGTGTGATGACATCAGTGCTGCTAGCAGCAAGAGAAGGACCCCCCCTTCCTTTGGGCAGTTAGTAGTTTTCAAAGCTTCATTAAAAAGATTTTAATAGTGTTTTTTTTTAATTCACCATGATACAAAGGACAGTTTTCCTCCAAACATCCATAAACTGATTCGACATATGTTTGAGTCTCTGAATGTTTAGGAGTGCTTATCACTTTGATTTTTCACAATACAGAGTTTCTCTTTATTTGGAAAAATAGATAGAATATTACCAAATTGATTTATTGGCTTCTCCTCCTTCATGTGGGAGACTATCAAGATGTTTGGGGCTTACTTTCCGCATAGATACATAGAAGCCTAAATCTTCCACACGTGTGTTGGCTTAGACCCTATATATAGAGATATGTAGGCCTATACATTGACATACATAAGCCTATAATTTATTAACATATAGATACTTTCAGCTTTCAGACATTTAGATGTTATGTAGCCTTAAATTTTTCGCCAAACCTACTTTATTTAGGTTCTCAAGCACCTTTCCCTCCCTCCCACTCCCCATTCCGCCTTAGGTAGGAAGTCAGGAGGGAAGAAGGCTGTAGTCCTCCGATATCCACTTCCTGCTGATTAGGGTCAAGGGATCGTTAGGGAGCACAGACTCAGTCATTAGGATACCAGAGTCCAGTCCAGAGGCTAACACTGAGCAGCAACATGACGTCAGTGAAAGCCACAAGACTTGGATGGTCCAGAGAAGCTCTCTGGGACATTTCTCTCTGCAAAGTCAAGTGTCAAAGCACAAAGATCAGTGCAGAGATGTCCATCCAAAGAACGATGTCTCACTGCACAAGGGCCTCTCCATATCTCCTCTCTTCAGAGTCCACCCACGGATGGTCTCAGCAGGGCAAAGTCGTGCCTCTCACAGATGAGAGCTCACAGCAAAATATCATGTGCCCTCTCCTAGGCCAACCTGGGCAAAACATCACATGCCCAGCTTGCAGCAAAGCATTACATAACAAAACTCAGTCTTCAAAGAAACCAGAAACTTCCACTTCAATGTTACATAATGTATGAACCTGATGTGGTCTTACAAAGGCCAATATCTTAGAAACATGTATAAGATGTTGTCATGAATACATACATCTGCCAGGAACACAGAGACACACAGAGGCCTGTACCTCATGGAAATCAACAACTATTTCCTGGTGGAAAATTCAAAAGATACCCTACTACACTAGGGTATCTTTATAATCACAGGACTTTTCTACTTATAGAGTCTTTAAAAAGGCTTTTGTTTCCTTAGGAGTATTTGACAGGCAAGGAGATGACACTTTAGGTAAATTAAAGTGTGCTTGCTGATTTGATGGACAAGATGTCAACATCCAGATCAAGAGCAGTACCTATGCTCTGGGTGCACAGCCATAGCCCTTCTTTAAACACAGATTGTACCACTATCCAGACCATAATATAATGTGCCAAATTTGGATCCTGATTTGGTCCAGTGTGCATGAGCTCCTCAACTGAGCCTCCCTTCTTGTGCTGAAATCCTTACTATGAAGACATCAGGAGGTACCTTTAGGAGTGACTGAATCATAAGGGTGGAATGCTCATGAATGGGATGAGTGCCCTCATTAAAAAAAAAAAAAAAAACTAGGGAGGCGATACATCTTTAGACTACAAACATCCACTTGAAAGTTGAGCAGGGGTATTCCTAAGAGAGGAGACAGGTAGACTCTTAGAACTCACTGGGAAGCCAACCAAGACAAACTGATGATATCTGGGTCCCTGTGAGTCTCTCACTCAAAAAATAAGGTAAGGCCAATCTGCATTCAATCCCTAGGACTCACATGGAAGCAGATAACTAATACCCAAAAGTTGTCCTCTGACCTCCACACATAAAGTAAAAAAACACACACACGTACATGCACATAGACAAAAGTAATTTTAGAAAGAAGATGGAAGGCTGAGGAGATGGTTCAGTAAGAGCTCTTTTGTGCAAGCATGATGATAATGAGTTCAAGTCCTCAGCCCCCACAGAAAAGTCTAAGTATGGCTGTGAGCATCTATAATGCTAGTGCTAAGAGAGAGGGGAGAAGACCATCGCTGGCTGCCACGCTGGCTCCAGGTTCAGGGAGAGAACAAGGTGCAGGGTAACAGAGCAGGATAGCTTACGTCCTTTAACTACTGCATGCACAGGCAGGCATGCTCACACACATGATATACAGCGTGCACACATGTGGACACGCACATTAAACAAACAAATGAATATAGTGGATAGATATTTTAAACGGGTGGAGAATAACTGAGGGAGATTCCCATTCAGCATCAAGTCTATATCTCCACACACATTCATACATCTACATGAATCTGTAATGTGTGCGTATGTGTGTGAGTGTGTGTGAGAGAGAGAGGAAAACATACACAAACTTCACACACATGTATACCAGATGAGTTCACGAGCTCTACACGTGAGGGCACAGCAAAGACGCCACCCTCTGTGAGTGCCAGACAGACCCTCGGCAGCAACCCTACCCAGTTACTGCCCCATCACCTAGAACTGTAAGGCAGAAAATTCTATTGTTCTGTTTTATTTTATTGCATTTTGTGACAGCAGACAGAAGAAAATACGTTTCATAATTTCTCTCTCCCCTGATCTTCTCTCTCACCATGCTCCTCTACAGAGGAGTACCTAAAAATGCACCACACTGTCAAAATGGAGCCTCTTCAGCTATTTGAAGGTTTTCTGATACTTCTGCAGTTAATATGTTTCATTTAAAACATCACTCAGGCATATTGTTGTCAGCTTGTAATTTATTTAAATTGCTGTTGGCTTCATTTCCATTTTCTAGTTTCTAGCTTGACATTTCAGAGGCAGAAATTGAATCTGAGTTCAGAAAATGCAATGTATTTTCCCTACGCATATGTTAAATCTTCCCACGTCTGTAAGTAACAACTGGCTTCAAAAATTAAAAATAAATAAGGAGAGCCAATAGGGAGTGGAGCGTTTTCGTTTCTCTTTCCAGATGAGAAGGGCTGTCATGAATATTAGACACTGCCCTGCATCCTGGAGCAGGACCAGGATGGGGTATTGATTCAGATGTCATAATTAAATGAGTCTGAGCCTGAGCTCAGAGAGGAACAATTTGGGAAGATGGATAAAGAGTCAGGAAGAGATATGAGTTAGAGTCTCTTTCACTAATGGCAGTTGTCAGAATTTCAAGGGCGAGAGGTTCTATCAATTGGTACAGGAACGGCGTGGGTGTGATGGGCTTTGGCACCTTATCAATTCCCTGCCTTCTAAGAGAACATGTGTGTGACATCTGTGATTTATTTCTGATCTACCAGTCTGGTGAGCATGAGTCTGGAGTTTGCTGCCAAATTACCTTGCTCGTCTACATGCTAAGAGGTTGCTGTCACGTTTAAGGCTGTCAGAAATCCACATCTTTCCCATGGGAGATCCCAGAGAGCACACAGAATAAAGATTTGCTTTTTGTTTTCCATGAACCACCCATGGGGATTTCCAAGGTGTCAATCAACCTCTGTTTCACCAATTAGCTCTCCCTCTCAATGTTGGTACATTAAAGTTAAAACAATATTACAGGCATACAAATTGATATCTAAAACATAAAAACAAATTCTGCTAATCTCACCACCCCAACTCAAACATGGCTTCCCCAGTCTGTGTTGACCCTGTGGCATTAACTTCTTCTATTAGAAAAAGGCCTAAGACAATTAGCAGATAACCACCATGAGGTGATATATTCTAGAAGCAAAGAGAGGTTCTCCTCTCTGGGAGGAGAGTTTATTCATTATGAGCCCAGAATCTAGCACATGGGTTGGAGTCAAAGAACCCAGTGGGAATCGCTGATTCAACTCACATTAAACTTCTAGTGTTCCTTGAATAATGTATGCACTTTCTCTCTGTACTTTGGTATTGTTGTCTGAATGAAGAAAAGACACTCAGGTAAAAACTTGTGCAGCATGGACTAGAGATGGCTCTACAGTTAAGAGAACATACTTATGCCTCCCTGGACAGCCTCCAGCTGCCTGGAACTCCAGTGCCAGGAGATGTGATACAATCTTCTAATAACAGTGGCACCGGCACTCAGGTGCTATACATACAGACATGCAGGCACACATAAATAAACAAAAATAAGCACATTCTTAAAGAGAGATTTGTACAGGTGAAATGACAACACTGTTCCTGGTACCTTTTAGTTAGTGGGAACTAACCTCTAATTAAGGGGAACAATGCTTCGGGCTGGAGGTGGAGATGTTGACAGTGACTGGATTATTCATATGTCCCAAGGAGATATTCAGCCCTGAGACCCACCCTGCTTTCCCAGCTTTTTCCTCCTTGGAGAAGAAGGAAGCTTGTTTTGAAGAAAAACATTTTTTCCAGTGGCATTTAGAATCTCAACCTCATGCCCAGATATGAAGGAAGTGTGCTGTGCATTTCAACAATCCCTGCTGAAAAGCATTGCCAGAATAAAAATAAAAAAAAAAACAAAAAACAAGCTGTCAGGAGCCAATGATTCATTTCTCATCTACTCCAGTGGCATCTGGTTTAAGTGTGATGAATACATGCTTGTTTAAATCACATGGTGACGGTGATGGTATCTGACAGAAATGTTTGCAAATATTTGGGGAATCCCCCCCCAGTGCTTGCTACCAAAGAGGAAGCTTGTTTAACAAAAGGGGAAACAGCATAAACTTTAGCGTTTAGAATCAACACTTCCATCTCCTAAGGTTATAAGATCTGGGGTTTTAAACCTGCAACACTGAAGATTAAAACGTGGCTGGTATGACATGAAATGTGATGCCACCAGCAGCAAGCTGGTATGAAATAAAGATTCTGTGGTAATTGGGACACTCAGGAAATAGCCCTCAGACTAAAAGAAGTGTCAAGTGTCCCTGCATGTCTAAATGAAGCACAGCCTGTGCAATGCTTATCGGTTTCACGGCTTCTCTGCTACTCATTCGGTAATGACTAGCAAATTCTACTACCTCAGACACAGGCAAGTCGAAGAAGAAACAGAAGATGTCTACTTGCTTGAGGACTTCTCATGGCCACGGAGAGAGTAAACAATCTTGACCCAATGCTTGATCATCCAGATTTACCACAGACAGATATGTGTAAGCATTGCCTAAAATGCCTATACATTTAGCATTATCAGGTTTTTTTTTTTCTTTTTCTTTTTAGGGGTGTGTGTTCCTGCCACATTGATTCCTTCTCCTAATGACTAATTTGAGATTTAGCAGAACTTAGCTCAAATTCATTAGCAGTGATTCTCATGTAGGAGATTTAAATTATATATTGAAATTTTAAATTACCTGAATATTGAAAGTTAAAGGTTTATACATAATACATAATAGTTGCTCAGCAAGTTAGGAATAAACATTTGCAAAGAGGAAATAGTGTGACATATGTGTCAAAGTATGAAGAATGAGCTCATGATATCCAGCCCATCTAAGAAGATATTTGTGCAAAGAGAAGAGAACAAATTGTGCATTATTTTCATGACATCAGTAGCTATTGCTTGTATAGCATGTCACATTTAAAAAAAATATTCTCTATGCATATACCACGAGATAATGATACTATTTTGTTCCAGGTAATTAATTGTATTTTCCAGCAATATAATCCACATTTCAAATATGTGGTTGTTTTTGCTGAAACATCAATAAATGAGGCCAACTTTATGAGTTATTTCTATAAGATAGTCCCCAAATATTTCAAAATAATTGATTTTTATATATTAAGCCCATTATCTCTGTTGTTACATTCTCTCCGAGTTATTTGTAGGTAATTTATGTTTGACAAAATAAGTAGGTTTATAAGCAAGTTAATAGTAGGCATTTTATGATGCAAAAACATATCAATTTCTGTTTAATGTAAATTACAGAATTTTTCAGGCATGTCCTAAAGCATTAATAGCACCAGAGTAAATAGACAGTAAGAAAAAATAACTTCTGGGGATGGAGAGTTGGCTCAGCTGTTAAGATCACTTCTTGCTCTCGCAGAGGACTAGAGTTTGGTTCCCAGCACGCGTGTCAAGTGGCTCACAATAGCCTGTAACCCCAGCTCCAGGGGATCTCTCTGTCCTCAGCAGACACCTGCATACCTGGTACATGCCCAAGACACACACATACACATAATTAAAACCATGAAAGCAATAAATAAATACGTTTCTTTCTTAAAAAGAGAGGTGAATTATGTGTTTAGATGCGTACAGCTTCAGGAGAGGTTTTGCAGTCTTAAACTGAACAGTATTTTGAATACCTTCCCTAGACAACATTTAATAAAATATAAAATGTGAAAGAGTACATGTGAACACCTCTATGTGTGTGAGTACATACATGTGTACGTATATACATGTGCTCCTCTGTATGTGCACACATGCAGAAAAGAACCTGAAAGGTCTGAGCCTCTGGCAAACTGTCACCGTAGAACAGTGGGAATGGAAATGTGACTGGATGGAGAGAATGCTCTAATTTTGCTTGTTTACCGCCGTATTATTTAGACTGTATTTCACAGAAATATCTGTTCATCGATTGCTTGTGTAAAGATAAATAAGCAGTGTATGTCAAGGCATGATGGTACTCTAAATGAAAAGTGGACACATCTGCCTTTCTTGTTTTTTGGCTCATAAAAGCACTTCCTAGACCTTCTTCATGGGTTGATGGAAACACCTCAAAGTGGAAAATCTCCACTGTCCGTCTTTCTCCTCCCCCCTGAACAGTGGTGTGCTCTTGCCTGTTGAACTAGCCTTGAGAGGGAGGTGGGAGCTAACATACGGTATTTGCAGCTTTCCGTGGTACAGTTATGATCCAGGTAGCCAGTTTTAACTTAACCATTGTCAAACAGCCCATAAAATTCCTTTGGAATTGTCAGCTCTGTTTGGGTCTTAACTAGTGAAACCCAAAGTCTTGATGCTCCTCCCATCATATCTGCCCTTGGACTGAGTATCAGGTTTGCCTGTTGTGAAAGGGGGGTGCTGGTGACAGCATGGAAAGATTGTATAGCAATTCTCTAATGAACCCATGAATGAAACTGGAAGTCACATGACTGTAATTCACCAAGCCTGTCACCAAACTGTGTTGGCAGCAGCCACTTTCTCCACAAGGGCAGCAAATACACCTGTATCCTAGAAGTACAGTAGCACCAACAAGCAGGACGATCAGTTTGTCTTCTGAGCTTCATTCATACAATAGAAATGATGCGTGGGATAGTCATCACTGTGATGTCTACTTCATTGTCAACTTGGCTGACTTTTAGGAGAGACTGGGTTTCCGAGGGACTCATCAAAGAGGGCTAGCTATAAGGGAAGACCCACCTTAATTGTGGGCAGCGTGCTCCCATGGGCCAGGGTGTTGGATGGAGTAAGGAGGAAAAAGCAGAAAGCCAACCATGCAGTAGAATCCCCACTCTCTACAAGGATAGAAGCAGCTTCTGCCACGTGCTCCAGGAATTACCATGCGTTTGTCTCACTTTACATGGAGTCAAGTAACCATGGACTAGGTGTTCTGAAACCATGAGCCAAGATAAATATGACCTTCCTTAACTTGCTTCTGCTAAGGCTTTGCATAACAGTTTTTGCCACTGAGAAAATGGCATTTTTTTTTGTTAAAATCTTTGAACCCAGGGTTCCACATCTTTGAAGACCATCTGGCTTTTTCCAAATGCTTCTGTGTATGGTTGCTATGGCTCTATACTCTCATCCTTCTCTCAAATAGCTCTATAGGACTTCACCTTTAATGCAGGGTTTACAACAATGGCCAGATAGCCTTGCTATTTGCTGTTGGCCAGGTCCAGTGAAGGACAACTACATTAAAAAAAGGGGCTTCCCACTTAATTCAGGCAGGATTATTTCAAATGACTGCCTAGGAAGCAGCAGGTAGCCCGGTGGTGATTTGGGACTTACATCCAAGATAACAGAAGCTACAAAGAACTTTCATGTTTGTTTGTTGGAGACTTTGGGCAAGGATGGATTCAAACAAAGAGAACAGGGCCCTAGAGACAGCTCCCCAGGTAAGCAAGCCTGAATTTGATCTCTGCGAGCCACATGTCGAAAGGAAATACCAACTCTTGAAAGTTGTTCTCTGACCTCCATTCATGCACCACAGCACATGCATACACACAGTGCATACACACAAATAAGCAGATGTAGAAAAATATAAATAAATGAGAACATTCCAGCCTGCTCCTAACCCAGGCAAATCCTCAGCTCTGGATGAGAGGGGACTGTTGCTCTATTAGCAACAACTTCACAGCAAGTGGAAATTGCGTATGCTAGGTTCATCTACAGGCAGAGAAGTTACTGAGTGACTCTGTAGCAGCCATCTTGACATGGCTTTACATCATTTATATGAAGCATTCTGGGAAATGAACATTGACACAGTCAGAAGAAGGTAAATTAGATTTTGTATGTGGCTTACTTTAGCCAGTATCCTACCGTGACCTTGGAAAGAGTCTAAGGTCTCTTTCTCCTGAATCTTTACAACTCTCTGGGGAGGCTCACATCAGAGTGAAATGTTTGCTTTAGGGATTATGAGCCTGAATGTCTTCAACTCAGTGGGCCTTTGCTGCCTGCTGAGAACACTGCTCCATGAAAAGATTAGACCTTTCTTATTTGTTTGGAAAAAGCATTCAGGAAGCTACATTCTCCAGCTGCTGGGCAGGTCAAGAGCAGGCCTGGAGTCTTACCTTGAATTAAAAAGTCTTCATTAAAATTTCCTCTCTTCTCCCTCCCTCTCCCTTTCAACCTCGATGTAGACAGATTGTTAGTTATATTTATTTGATGCTTTAGTTCTGTTATCTCTCTCTCACCCCTCCCTTCCATTCACTCTCTCTGTCTCTGTGTCTGTCTGTATGTCTCTGTCTTTCTCTCTTTCTCCTCTCTCCATCTCTCCCTCCCTTCCTTCCTTTCATTCTCCATGTCTCTGCATGTGTCTGTCTGTCTGTCTGTCTGTCTCTCTCGCTCTCTTTGATTCAGAGGGAAAGGAGCAATGATTTGCAGACAGCAGCTGACTACAGAATGCCTTACCCTGTGTTAGAGGTCTAAAATACAAACTTGGGACAGAATTCCAGGCATCCGGGGAAACACTAGTTTCTCTGAATGTAGGTACCAATAGAGCACAGATAATCCTTTTCACTTAGGAGAATCCAATTCCAAAGCCGAATGCCTTTTGTTAAAGAAACATCAGCGCTGTGTTCAAAAGCTGATGGCACCTTCATTATCTAGATGTAAGGACTAGAGTTTTCCCCTCTCAGTGTTACTTCATTTGCATGTTGATACCAGTGGCTGGCTTGTGAACATGCTGTTTGCACTTTGTAGCTGGCTACAAGTTCCCAGCTCCCCTAGGAAATGTTCTCTTGTCATCATAGATTTCTACATATATAGTGCCCCTGACCAGAGACGGAGGTTCTAAGACCCCTAGTGAAAGCCTCAAGCATAACTGACACTAAAACCTGTATGTAGTACCAGCATTTTCTGTGCTTTTACCTGGGTGCCCTCTGGCATTGCCACATGGTACCAGAGTTGAACTGTCCCTTGATGGTTTTAGGCCCTAGTGTCTCCCGTGCATCAGTACTATTGTTCTTTGGGACCATTATTAAATATATTAATCATTACTTAAACAAATGCTTTGTGGTACCACCACAGCAGATGACCCTTCACCCGAGGACAGCTTCTAGGGGCCTAGTGAGAAAGAAGCACAGATAGCACATTGGACAGTGGGCTTGCTCACGTCTGAAGCAGTGCAGATAACATGGTGACTTTTCAGCCAGCTGCTCAAAATGGGAACATTATTCTATTTACTGTTTGGGGACTGAAATTGACCACAGGAAATGGAAATGTTGGACATCAAAGCTACAGATAGCTGAGGACTACCATGTCTCTAGACCTCATTTCTGCATAATGTCTGCAGTCACAAAGTGGTGAACCAATCTACGTGATGCCTTGGGAAGGAATAGTTCTGTGTTCTGATTTGAACTCTAGTAACTGAACTTGTTGTTGGTGTCTGGTAAATTATAATAGCAATGAGAATTTTAAAATTGACCACAAACTCCTATTACCCTAAATATAGTCCATAAGGTAGATGAACCGAATATAGATGATTGATAGATAGATAGATAGATAGAGAGAGAGAGAGAGAGAGAGATAGATAGATGGATATCAATGCTGACAGAATGGTAGGTTAATCATAGCTTCTGCTCCCAAGCCTCCTGTAGTTCAGATAATATGACAAGTGTTTTTTGTTTTGTTTTTTTTAGTATCTATTCCTTTTTGAACCTCCTAAAGAGGCTGATGAATTATACAACATCTCTACATTTTGCAACATGAATAAAGGCAGTCATAAATACAGGTGGTCCAGGAGCTACACCTAGAAAAGTAGCCTCGAGCCTGGATCTTGGCACCAGAATTCACATCCTCTCCATCCTTTGTGCAGACATTGTGGAGAGTCAGCAAGCAGAGTGTCATTTCCTGTTAAGAACGAGAGCATGCTGCTTTGGGGGGAGTTTTCTCAGAGCGCACTCAACGTACCCAATAACTGCTGGCTGACTCACAGTTAAACAAATCCATCCACTGGAGTGAGATGCTCCGGGGAGGCAGGATTAACACAGGAGCTGCCTACTATACATTGCCCACCTTTCAGTTGGAAGCAAGAGCTGTTTTTGTAAATGGCTTGATCAACAGGGCAATTTCACTCTTCCTCCTGGAAATACCTGTCAAAACTGGCAAGAAAAGGTATAGTGTTATCTAAAAACTTCCTCCATAAAGGACTGAAAGTTTACTTTTTCAGGGCTCTTTGAGTGCTCAATTTCTTTTTGCTTTATAGATGGTTGACTGAGATTATTTCATCTAAGTATAGAAAGCATTTAAGCCTACAGTGTTTTTCAATGATGATGGCAAGAATGCGCATCCAATTTTAGCAATCAGGACTCCTGAGAACAGGGAAGCCAACTTACAGACAAAGCGATTCTTCAGCGCTGCTCAGATATGTCGCTCTTCCCTGTGTCTGGTTCTTTGTTTTTGTGTTTTAAATTTGGTTTTACAGTAAATTAAAAGCTAAAGTTATAAGTGGCTTGGCCACTGGGGGGAAAGTCCCATAAAGGGTCCCCTGGGAAGTTTTTGAGAATGGGGGTTGCTGAGGAACTAGGAGAGGGGCACTCTGAGGCCCCAGCATGAGCACATAGCTGTATGTGTGTGCCTACAACCATGCTCACTTCCCATCTTCCCTCACAGCAGACAGACACACACCACAGGCACACACCTTCACACAGACACACAGGCACTTCGCTGCCCGCCATGCACATGTGCGCGCGCACACACACACACACACACACACACACACACACACACACACACATACAGGCCAGCGGGGCACACCTGCACATCAGACCATGTAGTCAGAGTGCAGGTGTTGTGATGGTGACTAGGGCAGGCTGGCCACTGCACAAGGCGCTCAGCGTGTATCATCCCGACTCATGTCTACACTGGGTCCATGTGAAGTGCCACGGTGACCATCACTGTAATGAGGAGCTGGATTCAGAACAGGGAAAATGAGCACATCTAATCTGCACTTCGGTGTGCCCAAGGCCACAAGCACCAGAAGTTTAAGATGTCGCCTACCCATCTTTTCCTTCTGCCACACACCATGCAATGCTCTATCCTGTTAATGAAGTACGGTACAGCCTGGTGTACTGGAAAGAACCCTGAGGATTATGTCACCTGCCTTAATGTAGCCCACAGCTGTTCCCTGGGTGATTTTACTATCTCTGGAAAAGCTGGCCACCTTGGCATTTCCTCAGTGCTACAGAACACCTAAAACAAGGACACCATTGTATCATCGAGACTCCATGATCACAGCCCTGCAGTGAAATGGCCTTGACTCTTGAGCCTGACCTTAATGACAAGCTTTGTCTGCCAAGTACCCATGCCCGTATTTCCCTTCCAAACCTGTCTTTCTTTTTGGAAGAGAGTAATTTGCATCTTTTCTGTTCAAGGCCTGGGTAACATGCTTCTCTGTTGAGGTGCTCCCCACCCTCCACCCTACATCCCTGCAGATCTTCCACCCATGAACATGTTTTTAAATTTTGCATTTATCACACTGGAATGACTACATTTTCACCTGATTGCATTGATCAGAATTATTCTCTTCCTCACAGCAAAGACTGCCATTCGCTGTGTCTCCCAGACAATGAGTACAGTGACTGTTAAGTCCTCAACAGTGCGTCCTTGTACAGTTTGTAAAAATAATTTGTTGCAAAGGTAACTTCTTAGCCCAACTATAGCCCTGCTGTTATCTAGAACTTTCCTTGCACGTGCTGGTGCCTTGGATTGTGCTGTACTTAAACTTCGCACTTGTAGCCACCAGAGTCCCCATGCCTAGCCAGGACACTACTTTACATCGGGTATTTGTTCTTCTTATTTCCACTACAAATGTGCTTTGTTTGGCTTTCTCCTCTCTGAACAAAGATATTCATGAGGCAATGTTTCATAAAAGTTAGGCCCACGGGCTGGCAGCCATGATCTGGGCTCATACTCATCACTCTGCGATATGGGCAGGTTGCCTCTGACCACGCTCCAGCTGCCTGTGGATAGAGTCCTGCCCAAATCACACTTACTCGCTCATCTCAGCCATGAGCAAAGGCCTTCCAAGAGCCACTGCCAGGACGTACTGTGTTCTATTTGGATGCTAATGAAAAAATGATAATCAAGTTCTTGAGTGGTATTTTCCTGTGTCACCTAAACTCTGGTGCATCCAGATGATTTTTAGTCTATGAGAAGGTACCATGTCCATCATTAGCAGGGAAAATGACTTCCTATGTTCTTGCTGGGAATTAGATATGCGAAGTTAATGAGAAAGAAAATTGTTGTTGATATTGTCGTAGAATATTATTCTCCCCCTTTAAGTTTACCTAAATGACCCATTTATCAAGGAAGAACTGAAAATTAGGATGGATGGCTTTCTGGAAGGACAGGAGCTTCCCGAGTTGTCAAAGTTCTGTTTCTCAGCATCCTTGACTTGATTGACCCATCTTGTACTCATATTATTAAACTGCTTAGAATACAATTTATTTTAAACAAAACACCCGATGTTTAAAGGTGCTCAAATACTGGATTTTTTCTTCTATGCTTCACTTGTTGTTACCTGAAAACCATGAGTCCGAAAGCCTCCGAATGTATACTTTCAAATGGCTGATTCTCAAGAACATTAGTTACTTTTTTATTGATGTCACAATCATGACAAGAATCTGTTTAGAGGAGGAAGTGTCTATGTTGGCTCATAGTTGTGGAGAAGACACAGCCTAGGAGTGTGTGTATTGTGGAGGGGAAGGCACGGAGGAGCATGGGGTGGTGCCGCAGTCTATCTGCAGTCAGGAGGCTGAGGTGAATGCTCTTTCCTTTGTACTCAATGAAGGCCAGTCCATGGGCCACCTACATTTAGAATGTGTCTTCCCTCTTTTGTTCACTATTCTGGAAACACTTAAGCAGACAGCCAAAGTATCCTGCTCTGCTATCTCTAAATCCAGTCATGTTGATAATATAGATGAATGGTCAAACCAAGCAAAGACTCCAAATGGCCTTCTTTGTGCTAAGGTAGACTTGTGGCTGGGTCCTGCTCTGATTTTCAGATGGTGTCCCAATCTCTCTCCGTTGATAGACAGAATTCAGTCTATAGGCACGTATAGATATAGTCGAGTATATCACCAGGTTCTTGGCTCAAGTTTCACTTTCTTTCTAATGGCTCTATCAGAATGGAAAATGAGTATCCTTTATCCACAGCTCATTATATTTTGTGTTTCCAAACAGGACCTATCTGTCATATTGCCACCAGCAACAGTATGTTTTTTAAAATGTTTGCCACAGAACAGTTTCTAACCATGCTCATGTACAGGGACTATGACATGGTGGGGTTGGGGAAGAATCAGTCTGCCCCTGAGAAGTTGGCTGATGTCACTGAGGTGTTCCTATAGCGCTTCTCCCTGATCCCCATGGTGCCCTGGGGTCTCAAATGTGTTTGCCAACCTGCTTCATCCCAATGTAAGGGCCAGAGATTCTTCCTCCATACGACCTGCGGGATGAGGAGGGTCACAATTTCCAGAACAGGGAGAACAAAATTACATTTCCGGGGATGTTTTTCATTTGTCTTATTTCTTGGTCTCCAGGATGCCATGATATTTTAAAATTTTTTATTAAGCTGTGAAAAGTATTACTATAGATAAAATTTGAATCTGTCTTTCAATTTGTTTCTTGATTCTACTTGGCCCAAATCAGTTTATCATATCCAGTGTTCCCAAACCAAGAGTATAATGTCTTGTCCTTGGAGGACATGAGAAAACTCATGGAAACTGAATTAGAGTCTCATTCTAAGGTATGATTACTCCTTTGTGATTTTCTGAAAATATTTGGATGTTCCACCTTTGCCAAATCTATTCAACCTCCCTGTGTAGTTAGGAAAAAAAAAACAAAAACAAAAAACAACGAGGTGTTGCTATACACTGCAAAGCTTAACAAGACTGCGATGCTCACTAGCCTCCGGGTCCTGCAGGGATACACATCTTGCTAGTTTCACTGGGACAGAAGATTCAAAAACAGAATGAAGGGACAGTTGTGTTCTCCGCCAGAAGCACCCAAAGCCCTGCTGTAACCTTCAAGGGAAAGAAAAATACAATCAGTGTTTAAACTGTGATTCAAGCTTTGACTATTCAGCCAGGCACGGCAGGTAGCCTGGGCTTGGTTTTTATTTCTGTAGTTTTTGTTTTGTATTGTTTTTAACCCTTGAGATGAGATGGTCATGCAAAGCTTCTAAGCACCATTTCTAAAAAAAGGAAAGAGTAAAATCTGTTCTTCCACTTCCTGCTGTACTTCCTAGAGAACCAATTGAAAAATCTAAACAAAACCTGTGTGAAAGTCATTGTGAAGCCAAGGCTTTCTATCACCATGTCTGGATCAAAAATGAGTTGTTATAGCAACAGGGGAGAAGTAAATGTGCATTTCACCTTGTAAAATCATTCCTGTCTTTCCTCTAAACAGTGCTGTCCAGGCAGTCAAATGAACCCGTCACTTAAAGGAGAAGAATTCCATTTTAATTGTGGAGGAGTGCACCACACCTACCTTTAAAACCCAAAGTTCATTTCAATTAACCTTATTCCCCAAATCGATATCATAAATTCTCTGGAAGGATGAGACAGAGCATCATCCTGTCTGAGGAAGATGACCTCTGGAAAATAACGGTGCCAGGATTTCAGCTCTGAAGAATAAGCAGAGCACTGCATGGCACTGAGGCCGTGGCCCAGGCAGGGCGCCTTTCACCTCCAAATCATTGTTTTTAATCCAGTATAGATTGGACACAGGCAAGAGAATTTGCTTTTTAACACTTGTTCACTGACCTGTATTAAATTGGATGTTGATCTGGGTCTAGCTTCCGACAGAGCCTACAGGGTAGATGTTTTCTCATCCCCAGCACTGGTTTCAAGAAAGAGGTACAAGGCTGGCCGAGGGTGAATTTTTGTTGTTGTTGTTTGGTTGGTTTTCTTCTTCTGTAGTCCCTCCCTACTGGGCACATTGCACTGCAGAGAGATTTCCTCAATCCAGTTCTTTTCTCTTGAGTATCATTTTAGGAGCACATCATAAGACTGACACTATCGACTTAGTTAAGCATTTATAATTATGGATGTATCAGATTATCACATTTAAATTAATTTGTAAATATATAAAACAACAAGGGAAGGAAAACCCACCCTTAGTCCCTAAGAGCTACCCTCCCACAAAGCCTAAGGCATATTTTAATTATTAGGTATAACTGATCTGTATAATTAGCCTGGGCTAATATTCCCTGGTGCCTTTCTATTTAAAGAGATAGACGCTCTATTTACATAATTGAAGGTACTAGCAATTGCAAGACATCGTCCCTTGTAACAAGTGAGAGACACCAAGCAAATGAAGGCTGTGAGAAGAACCAAGACTTCACTCTCTGCCAGGGGGGGGGGTGATGTGCACAGAGGAGGGATGGGAGGAGTCCAAGGTGAGGGTGGGAGCGGGTTTGCTCTTGCCCATCAAGAATGCATTATTCAAGGGTGGCTGTGCCCCTCTCAGTCCCCCACGTGCGAGGGAAAGAAGCAACTGTCCTTTCCCAATCTGTGATCAGGCTGACATCACTAGATTCCTCCTACATCTGAGTCCTGTGTATGGGATCCCAACAAATTGAGCTCTCTGCATTACAACAGGAAGAGAGTGTATGTGTGTGTACGATTTGTGTGTCTGTGTCCATGCACACGTGTTTACATGTATGTGGAAGCCAGAGGTTGATAGCAGGTGCCTTCCTCAGTCACTCTCCACCTTATTTTTTGAGACAGGCTTCCTTGCTTTACCTGATGCTTGCTGATTTAGCGAGACCGGCAACCTCCAGAGAATCCTCTGCTCTCCACCTCCTCGGTTCTGGTACCACAGACTCTGCAGATTTTCCAGTGTAGGTTCTGGGAATCACACCTGGGTGCTCATGTTCTCACAGCCAACATTTCATCAACTAAGCCATCTCCTCAATTCAGAATTTGCATTATTTTTTTCTTAAATTGACATAAATTAAATTAAATTAAATTAGGTTACATAGTGACATTTCAATATGTGTGTGTAATCTGTAATAATCAGATCAGGATGGTTGACATGACCCTCACCTCAGTCACTTAGCATCTCTTTGTGTGGCTGGAGTTCAACCATCCTCTTTGCTGGCTCTTCTGAAAAGTGCAGTTGCCAACTACAGCATTCCAGAACTGGCACAAAAACTAACAAACAAAAACCCTCCCGACGTAGCACTGTTGTATCCCTTCACCTGTGAGAAGTAGACGGCCAGAAAACGACATTTCCTCCCATCCTCAGGGATCCACAGCCTATCAGGGACCACAGCCAGGATGTTAAGATTTTTCACAGCATCCAACCTCTGTGTACTTTGCCACAATTGGTCCTTTCAGGACATGGGATATTTAAGATTTTCACAAATTCCGGAGAGTTCTTCTACAATTCTAAACTTCTATAAAGGAAAGAGTGAAACTCCAGTTCTATGTCCTGGACCACATGCCTGTCCCACTCTGCCCCTCTGTGTCCTCTCCTTGTACCCTGCTCTGGTCCTTTTTATGCCTCAGCCAGAACCAACTGCTGATGGCAGTGGTAGAGCTTTCTCTCTGGTCATCCCCAGAATTTGGCCTGCCTCTCTGTGTTCATCCCTCGGATGCACAAAGCTTGCACTAACCTACACCTTCCTCTCAGATGGTTTGTGGATCAGGTCTCTGCTCCCCACCCTACCCTGCTTTACTCTTCCCACTGACTCACCACATTTCTTTCTTCCCAGTTGCTTAAGATACTCTTCAAAAGCATATACCATTTGTTCTCTTTTTTAAAAAGTGTGTGTGTGTGTGTGTGATGTACATGCTTACATGTGTGTATGCACATTTGTATGTAGGTATGTGCCTATGCATATACATATGTGTGCCCTGGTGGAGGCTGGAAGCAGACATAAAGTGTCTTCCTCAGTCACCCCCATCTTATTTTTTTGAGACAGGGTCTCTCACTGACCCCTGGACCTCATTAATCCTGCTACACTGGCTGGCTAGAAAGTCCCAGGGTTCCTCCTGGCTTTGTTTCCCCAGCACTAATATTACAGGCATGTGCCACCACACCTGCTTTCAACATGAACTATCTCCTGCCCCTATTATTTGTTCTTATGTTTCATTTGCTCCTCTTCCCTACTAACATGTAAAATCTAGGACACCAGAAGCAGGTGACTGCTGTGGATGCTAATGAGCACTTAGCACCACCTAGGGTCACACAGCAAACCAGGCTGCTGAGCCCAGGCAAACGGGCTGTGGCCTCACTGTCACACGATGCAGGACAGAGATGTGGTACGACCGTTCGATGTTGCTGTCATGCTGGCAAAGCAGATGTCATTATTAGAGGAGTACAGTTCTGAATGACAAATGAAGATAACTATAAATTAAGAACACTAGGTTTTATAAGAATGAAATAAGATATTTAGTGAGGCGTTTTCTTCCTTCTTATTCCATGAAGAAATGCATGGAGGACCACTTCTCATCTTAGGGTCCAGCATCTCCAGCACAGAAAGAGTGCTTTTGCATTGGGGTTTCTGTATAAGTCTTAGGGATCACTCACAAAAATAAATCCTCTCTGTAAATCCAGATAAAACAGCAAGGAGGATTAAAATAACAACATAAAGAAAGGAAAGCACAAGAAAGAATGCACTAAAACAGCTTCAAGCACTGCTCGTGGGTGCAGATGAGTAGAGTAAGTTCAGAAGACGCTGCAGCCTTTTGCCCAGGTCCCTTGTGGGGCTCGATGCTGAGCCTAAAACCCCAGGAAGTTCTTGCTACAGGATTGGGCATTTATGTTTAAGTAGCCTTAAACACAGATTTTCATTAAATATTGTTTGTAATGTTCTCATTTTTATATTTCCAAAGCTTTCCTTCCCATCCCAAAAATCTTTCCTACTTTAAAAATAAAATTTCAGAAAAGACCCCTGGGCCTAGATTTTTTGGTTCCATTGTTCTCCTTGTGGAGTTCAAGACTCTTCCAGGTCTTTCTATCTCCTCCTTCTTTCGTAAGATTCCCTGAACTCTGCCCAAAGTTTGGCAATGCATCTCAGTATCCGCTTTAATACCCTGCTGGGTAGAGTCTTTCAGAGGCCCTCTGTGGTAGGCTCCTGTCCTGTTCCTTGTTTTCACCTGCTTCCATGTCTATAATGTTTGCCTTTCTGAGTAAGGATTGATCATCTTACCCAGGGCCCTCCTTCTTGCTTAGCTTCTTTAGGTGTACAGATTTTAGGATGATTATCCTATATTATATGCCTATTATCCACTTAAGAGTGAGTATATACCATGTGTGTCTTTCTGCTTCTTGGATAGCTCACTCAGGAGGATCTTTTCCAGTTTCTACCATTTGCCTGCAAATTTCATGATTTCCTTGTTTTCTGAGACTGATACTCCAACCAAGGAGTGGAGTGCATGCATGGAGATAACCTAGAACCCCTGCACAGAGGTAGCCTGTGGCAGCTCAGTATATAAATGGACACCCTAGTAAGGGGAACAGGAGCTATCTCTGACATGAACTTAGTGTCTGGCTCTTTAATCACCTTCCCCTGAAAGGGGAGCAGCCTGGCCAGGCCACAGAGGAAGACTATGAAAGACAGTCCTGATGAAATCTGATAGGCTAGGGTCAGATGGAAGGGGAAAAGGTTCTCTCTCAGTAGACTGGGGAAGGGACATGGGAGGAGATGAGGCAGGATTGGGAGGGGACAAGGGTGGGGCTATACAGCTGGGATACAAAGTGAATAAATTGTAATAAATAAATACACACACAAAATAATAAAATAAAATTTCAGAGTGGAGGGCAAAGAACTGCCAAAAAAAAATCTAATACTTGGCATGTGATGATTCAAGAAAGAAAGAAAGAAAGAAAGAAAGAAAGAAAGAAAGAAAGAAAGAAAGAAAGAAAGAAAGAAAGAAAGAAAGAAAGAAAGAGACCATGCTGTCCCTTCATACTACCCGGCATCTTTATCTGACAAAATCCATATGCTGTGTGATCACCATGGCAACTAAGTAGGGTTGTAATTGCAACCCTGAAAAGCTAATTTTTTTTCACTCAAATAGTGACATACGTTTAACCTGTCTGAAGTTTCAACAAACCGCCTTTTAATGACAAGTGTTTTGAAGGGTCTTATTTAATCTGTTTGTTTGGCATATTTTTCCATTTTTAACTTAATAAACTAGCTTTAAAGTGGTGCCCAGGTAGGAGAAGCGTAATATTTTTTCACCTTACCTTATAAAATTATACCCGGTCATCTTTGAGCAATAAAATCTAAATGTATGGCTTTGTCTGAAGAGTACACAGATCCCAGTATTCTCAGATTCAATGGAGAAAAGGAAACAAGGCTCTGTAAAACTATAGAGAAGAAATCTTAAACCAAGTCTCCAAACCCATTCCTCCATTGCCATCAAGAAAATGCTAACTGCACCCAACGACTAGGCAGGTAGCAGCTGGGCAGCTGTGGAATTAGTTTCTGAACTATGTATTTTGGTTGAGGTTAAGCATCCCTTCTTTTTCTGGGTTGCGTGTATCATGTATGTGCATGTCTGCTCGTGGGGGATGGAGATCAACACTGTGCATCTTCCTCACTTGCTTCTCTCCTTATTTGTTAAAAGAGAGTTCTTCACTCAACTCAGAATTAGCCAGTTTCTATAGGTCTTCATGGTGTCATGAACAAGCATGACTGGGAAAGATATGTGGACTTAAGCATTATGTTCCCGGGAGGTAGTATAGGAAGCCTTTAGACCCTAGTTCTGGCCCTGCCAATAATGGCAGGTGTTGCCCTCGCGGAGTCTGTTCTGGAACATCCCCTGGGGAAGGAAAAGTGTGGGACTATAATTCAGAAGGCTGGAATTTTAGTTCTTACTCATGGTTTTAAATTGTGTAACTTCAACTTGGCCTCATCAAGGACATGACTTGACAGCCTGAGCCATGTGTCCTCTCTAGCCAAGGCCTGGATCTGCCCACAGCACACAGGGGACATCTACTATGAACCTACCTCCCTGAGAGACAAAACACTTTGCAGAGAAGAACTCAGCCTGAAACACACACACACACACACACACATCTCAGCACAGCTGAGAACAAACAGTCAGTAAGGAGGTGTTGAGTACCGTGTACCTGGAAGAATGCTCCCCCTCTTCTCCCACACCTTTCCAAATTACAAACACCCATTATGCCCTGGTAGAGCAGGCAGCATCCAATAGAATGAGGCAGAGAGGAGAACCCTTTCAGTAATGTGACTATGCTGCTGAACCTGTCAGGGAAAACCTTAGTTTCCACACTCACTGCCTTACATGATGACCAATATCCTGGCTTAGACATTAAAGTAGGTGGATGTTGTTGTGCTTTGAATATGAAATGTACCCCACAGGCTGGTATGTTTGAACACTGGGTCCCAGCTGGTAGCACTGTTGGTAAGGTTATGTAACATTTGGAGTGTAAGCCTCATTGATGGAGGAAGAACATCACTCCAGGCGAGCTTTGAGGTTCCGAACCTTGTCTCTGTTTGCTGCTCTCACTCTGCTTCCTGAGTTGAGGGCAGCGTAATTAGCCAGTTTACTGTTCCTGCTGCTGTGCCTTCCCTGACTGTTGCCACAGCCTTCCCTGCCATGACAGATCTATCCCTCAGGGACTGTGAAACAAAATAAACCCTTTCTCTCTTAAGTTGTTTTCATCAGGGTACTTTATCACAAGAAAGAGACCTAGACAGAGGGCTGTGGAGTATCTCAGAAAGCTGAGAAAAGTGGGGAGGTGATGCCTCGCATGATGAAGGACTTGGAGTGAATGATGTTCTCCACTGAGGTAGCTGCTATTGCCTAAAGCAGACAAAGAGTATGCTGAGTGGACAATGGGGCTAGCTCCGCAGAGAACGCAGAGTGGAACCATGAGTTAGGAACACCAGGAATACCACCAAACTCTTAAAAACAGACACATAAGAGAAGCTGGATGAAGACGGAAATCATGGCCCTGTTTCCTTAAGCTGTTGGGGCTGTTGCCTTGTCTCAGCTCTGAGGAGTGCCAGGTGCGGGTGATCATAGAGGCAGGTACAGTGTGAAAATGGCACTCGATTACTGAGCCTTAAGATGTGGATCGAAGTGGGAGCCTCTCGTCTGCCACAGTCATCAGCCCCTTGCAGGCTATATGTCTAGGATGTGCTGCAGTCTCTCTTCTGTCCCCCCTAGTGTCCTACCCACAGACCTAGAGCTACCACCAACACCCCTTCTTCTCTTGGTTTTTTTTAAAGCAGACATTTGCCTTCAACTGGATACTGCCTTGTGGCTGCATAGTTTATTAATAAACCCAGAAAATAATCTGTAGACATAGTCTAGGAATACTTCCTCTCCATAATTACCACTCCACAGGACACAGCCAATTCCACATTTCATTAAAAGAAAGATGAAAATTTCAGGAGTAAAAAAATAATTTCACTTTATCGTATTTTCAGAAAATGTTATCACAAACTTAAAACAGCAGGATTTTACTGTCATTATCCTTTTGCTCTGTTGTTTGGGATGTTATCAGGTAAAGGTTTTAGCTTGGTTCTTGTCTTCTTGAAGGAATTCAGCCAAGAGGCATGCATAAGTTCAGCCAAGTTTTTTTAAAAAAAAATCAAAACTATAAAATGCATTCCAGAGAAAGATCTGAGCAAGCTGACTGACACTGAAGGTCTAGCAGCCGACTGGGCTCCGTCTTGTCGATGTGTAAGTAGTTTCTTCTGGCCCTTTTTTGTGATTTCATCATTAATTTCCTTCCCTGAGGTAACACTGTTTCATTCCACTGTCTTATACATGTTCCGGGTAAAGATGTCTCGTAGCTTCTTCCCTGATCATGGGGATATTCATCGGTGGACATGCATAGTCATTGGGAAAGTGCTCTGGTGTCTTCATAATTTTACGTGACAAAAGAACATTGTTTTAAGTTTCAGTGATATAGAGACACAAAGGTACATTTCAAATATCAGGAGTCACAGCGGAGGTTTCCTTGGTTACCTCATGTATAACTCCCTTCCTACCTAGTCAAGATGTACACAA
Organism: Meriones unguiculatus; assembly: GCF_030254825.1. NCBI lineage: Eukaryota > Metazoa > Chordata > Mammalia > Rodentia > Muridae > Meriones > Meriones unguiculatus. The sequence goes on along the minus strand of NC_083367.1, from coordinate 71,868,029 downwards.
ACACAAGATAGTGTACATGGCGGCCTCCTCCTTCATGGTTATGTCTGCCCAGCTACTTACTGTCACAGGAACTCTGGGTGGAAAGTTTTTTTCTGGTTTTCATGAGAACAGAATTGAGGTGCTGGAATCTATGTTGTTATCTGGAAGTTCTCAGAGCTAGTGAACATCTTCCTCAGACTCATTCAACTAAATATGACCTAATATGGTGGTCTATCCAATCGTGTGAGAACCATAATGGGACAAAAGGGCTGGCTATCCTCCAAGGAAAAGAGAATGTCTCTTTCCTGATTGCCTGTGAACTAGGACATATGTTTGTTTCCCTGCCATTAGGCTCAAAACTGAAATACTAAGTCTCCCACAGTCCTAAGCCTGCTGGACTTTGAACTAGAGCTGAACTTTAGTCCCGCTGTGTCCACCTTACTAATTAAATATTCAGATTTTGGCAACCGTTAGCCTCCACAATCTTGTGATTCAGTGTCTTACAATAAATTTTATTTTTTGTGGAAAGAACAGTGAAAAGGCATTCTTCATGGAAAACTGTAATAGAGCCCCAGTCAAAACCAGCAAAACTTCAAAGCCAAGCACTCAACATAATCCAATCCATTTTGTTTACTTTTCTGCTGGATCTCTCTACTGCTTACTACTCTCTATATATGTGTGCTCAATCATGCATGTGTGTGCTGTTATATGTTGTGTATGCATGTATACACACATGCAAAGGACAGAAGAGGATACTAGGTGACCCGTTATACCACTCTGCCTTATTCTCCTGAAACAGGGTCTTTCACTAAGTTTGGACCTAGGTGGGTAACCAGAAAACCTCAATGGTACCTCCCACAGCACTGGGAATGCAAATATCCATATTCCTATGCTCAACTTTTTATGTGGGTCTTACCTGAACTTGAAGTCAGCTCCTCATGCCTGTGTAGCAGGTGCTCTCCCATACTGAGCTATTTCCTTACCTCTCTTGCTCTTCCTTTTATGGCCTCATATAGTTTGCTTTTATCTTCCCAATAATATCCTATTTTAGTCTCATACTCTTAATTTCACCAAAAGAGATTTTTGTTCATTTGTTTTACCATAGAATATAACAAAATCATGTAACCAGAGGATGACAAATCCAGGAAGCCATAAATCTGACTACCTCTGCAGACCAGACACTCTGCTCTTCCCTGAAGAAACAAGCAATGAGATAGAAAGTAGAAAACACCAAAGGCACATGCTGAGCCAAGAATCAAACAGAGGACTGTGGACTTTCAGCAGAAAGGAGGCTGGAATTCTTCTCTTCTTCCTTTACTATATAATCCATTTTCAACCCATGCATAAATAACATTATTTATGCACTATACTACGCATGTCAGTTACTTTCTCCATTACTGAAACACAATGTCTGGCCAGAGCAGCTTGAGGGAGGAAGGTTTACTTGGTTTGTGGTGGTGGTGAAGGCGTGGAGACAGAGAGCAAGGTGGCTGCACACACTGCACCCACGGTCCAGAAACGGAGTTGTGGGCGCTTGTGCTTTGTTCACTTTCTTCTTTCTATGCAGCCCAGGACCCAAGCCTGAAGAATGATGACACTCACGTTTAGGGTGTGTCCAATTCACTGCAATTAACCTAACCTAGAAGATCCCTCGCAAGCTTGCTCAGATATTGTTGCCACGGTGATTCTAGATCTTGTCAAGGTGATGATCAGTACAAACCAACACTGGGCACGCCGATGCCTTGTGCTGTATGTCATGAGGGAACCTCAACAACTGGCGTTCAGATCACATCAAAGAGTTCTCACTTCTCTGTGTTGGGAGCACTCCCTCTCTTCTCCGCCAGCTATTGTGAACATACACATAATTGTTGTGGGTCATAGAGGCCTGGTGTCTATTAGTTATTACTTCTAACCGCATCCCTGTGCCTGCCCACCATCCTCCATCCTTCCCCCAACCTCTTCCTTCTCTGCTGTTGCAAACCATTAATCTTCTCTCTTTCACATCCATTCTCTTGGCTTCCTAGTGTAAGAAAGAACATGAAATCTCTTTCTGTGCTCAATTTCTTTTACTTAAGGTAATGATCTTCAGTCTCATACAGGTTGCCAGAAACGGTATTATTTCATTCTTTCTGACTCAGTCGTAATTCATTGTATGTGGTTGCCGCATTGTCTTTACCTGTTTATCCACTGATGGACACCTAAGCTGATTCTATATCTTGGGGGTTATGCAGAGTGTTGTGAAGAGCAGGTAGATGCTGATGTCTCTTTTTGAGGTACTGATCTCAGTTTCTATGGATATGCCCAGTCATGTATATAGCGTTGAGGCTGCTGGGTCATATAGAAGATCTGTTTCTAGGTTTTTTTAACATTTATTTTTTGAGATTTTTACACGATGGCTGTACTAACTCATCATATATCCCACCAACAGTTTGTGGGATTCCCTATTCTCAGCATTTTGGCAAGCATCTGTTGCCCTTTGTCTTTTTGATAATGGTCAATCTAACTGGGGTGAGATGATACGGCTTTGCAGTGTTGATTTACATTTCCCTGTTGGCCACTGAAGATACTGAATATTTTTTGCAGATAACTCTTAGCTACTTGCATGTGTGCTTTTGTTCTCTCTGTTAAAGGACTGGCCCATGATGAGAGAGGAAAGCCTGAGGAGAGGACTCAGAAATCAGGAAGATGTAGGAAGAGGTGTCAGACTGGGAATGACTGGGGAGAGTTTTTGGTGTCGTGTGAGAGTTAGACACACTGAACAATAGTGAATACAGACAAATCTGCATCCCAGTTAACATTTATGACTTTCTAGCATGAAAATCCCCCACTTGCCTAACTAGCAACAGATGACCCCATTTTGTACCCTCAGAAATCACTATTCTACCTAGACAAGGTGTCCTCTGCTGATGTGACAAGCCTCATCCAGTTAGCAAGAGGCATGAAGCTGGGAGAGAACAGGGAATGACAGACCCATATCTCGACATCCACATCCTTTAGCTGGAATTGGGCTCATAACTTAGATGCTCGAAAGCGGAGGTCAGTGCGGTCTCTGGACAGTTATTAAAATTGAATTTTCAGCATTCTCATGTCTAGTATTACAAAATTGTTTTGTAAAAAAAGAAAGCAATCCATGTTTCATGCTTGCTGTCATTATAAAAGAAATCACAGCTACAAGTCTAGACTTTATGATTATTTCACAAGGACTTGTCCTTATGAAATAATCATTGTTTCATGTCATCTGTAGTTTATTGATCTTCAGTATGCCTGAAATTATTTAGATAGAGAAAGTAAGCCTTTCTTCTCTTTCCAGCACACACAGAAAAATTGTCCCAAGCCCCTGAGAATGGAGTAAGCATCTTATATTGGAAACATATTAGACTTACATTTTTTATTTACTAAGATGTTTAAAATATGCTGTGAAGTCAGTTTTATTGGGTTTCCAAAAGAGGAATTTTTCTACTTTTAATTGTCTGTGTTACTTTTGTTTTCACCATATAAAAAGAAGCAAGGTGGGAAGGAGGAGGAGGAAGAAGGGAGGAGACAGAAAAGAGAAGAAAGAAGAGAAGCAGCAGGGGTGAGAGAGGAGGGAAAGGAGAAAGAAATTGCTAATAGTTCTCCAGATTTGTATAGTTCTGCTAGCAGGTAGATCGTGTGGGTTAACATATTTACGGCAGGGGCTGCAAGGTCACAGGTGTTCCTCAGCCTGAAGGGAAAATTCTTCTGTCCTCTAGTCTCAACTTTTAATGATACTTCTATGATTCATTGTCTTATAACGAAATAATTTTGGGAGTAGTCCGTGGCAGCCGTCCCTGGCATAGATCACTTTTATATGCTCCAGGAATCTCCTCTTTCTAGCTATTTCACATATTAAAATGGTAAGTGTAGCTCTCAGGTGCTAATGCACTGCACCTGTTAATATGGATAGGAATGCCTGCCCTCCCAACTCAATATTAACCTTTAATATTTATTTTATTACTTATGCAGGGTAATTCAGCGAGCCATATTTCCCACTGATGAGTGTCAGCTGCATTTCCTCTTTCCTTCAAATGACCAGGGCCTTGTGAAACAGAACAACCAGTTCTGAGAGGGTCTGGGAAGAGCCCTGTGTGGGCTGGTTTATCTCAACTACATTCCAGACGCACTGTGACGTGTTCAAGTGAGATATGAAATATTTTTCTCCTTACATTGTCTTTGATTACCTGCCAAAGGACCACAATTACCCTTTCTGCATTTACAGTGCATCTACAGAGGGCTTTTAATATATTTGGTTTAAACACACACACACACACACACACACACACACACACACACACACACAACTTTCCTCCACCAGGAACAGAATTATCTCTGTTGTCTTGTAAAAGTTGTGTAATTTTACCTTCTAACCCATCTGAAGTTCACTCGTGTTCACGGTGTGAACTCAGGATCTAAGTCCCCTTTTCACATGAGCCGCTTAAAAGACACGCTCTGCCACTTACTGACAGCACCATGTCAGAATCAAGTCAAGCTCCCAGCTGTACAGCCCCATACCACGCAATCTTCATCTCTTCACCATAAACCCCAGTTTTCACTAAATCACATCCCACCCACTGTCTCCTGTTTTTAGAAACTATACTGAGTTTTCCCATTCTTTATTCCTCCATATACACTTTAAGTCGGTGGATTTTATTCCACCAAAGAAAAATGACATAGATGAAGCAAGCTAGGTAGGGCCTGGATGGGATATTTGGTTGAAACTGAATTGATTGATGAAATATATTACAAATTGGCCACATTGTAATTTTGAGTTATCTTCTTTTTGATTATCAGTTTGGGGAGGAAAAGCATTCTTTAAAGTTTTTCAAGAAAACTCTTCAGTTCTCCATGAAGCAAGAGTAAAGTAGCTGTGCTTTTTCACAGAAATGCTACCTTTAATCTTACTATAAATCAAATCTTTTAATTTTTAAATTCCCTGATGTTTAGAAGAAACTTAGTTTATATCTGCCCCCAGACAACTGTGATTTCCAGAAATGTCACTGTTTTCCTAATAAGTGTAATCTTTATCCAAAAATTCTCTTGAATTTTTGGTGTTACCATCAGCAAATAATGAGAAGTTTTTTAATTTTTTTCATTTCTTACATTTGTGTGCTGCTTCTATTCCAGCGCTGTATGAGACTTTGTGTTTGTGTGTGGGTGTGTATTTGTGTGTGCATGTGTGTATCCTTATGTGGACATGCATGAGGAGGCCAGACGTTAGCACAGCATTTCTTCCTCAATCACTTCTCTACCTCATTTCTTTAAGAAAAGTTTTTCACCAAACTTGGAATTCACCAGTTTGACTCGACAGGGTGGCCAGCGATCCCCAGGGATCCCCCTTCCCTCGCCTGCTCCACACCAGGGCTACATGGCTACACACGCCTGGAGTTTTCCAGACGTGCTGGGGCTGAACTACTACGCCTGCCCAGCACGCATGTTACGCGCTCAGACATCTGCACAGCCCCTGCAACGCCACAGTTAATGGGAGTTGGTGAAGCGCTGCCTGATGCTCTCACTCCTAAAGAGGCTGCTTTAATACACCTCACTGGGTCAGATGCATATTTTTGTACCTAGACTTGTTTGATGTCTTTTCCATCACCATTTTGCTAAAATATTTTGATTTTGCACTATACATTTTAATGAAGTCATTGTGACCATCATGTTATTTTTATCCTTGCCCTGCTAATGTGATGAAATGTATTTAAACTATATTGTCTTCTTATTAAACTCTTGTGCACAGCTGAGATAAACCCAACTCTTTTTGTCTTTTATATTCTTTGCTAGAAATACCCCATTTGTTCAAGATTGCTGTATCTATTTTGTACTAATGGCACTGGGAACCAAGATACTCTAGTGAAAAGACCCAATATAATAGACTATGCAAGACAGATTATTTTCTTTCCAGTAATACTTTGGAGTAGGCCAGTGCCTGCCAACAGTGACCAGCTTGTTCACTCACTACCCGGCTTGTGAATCATCATCATTTCTCAGCCATTTGAAAGACAGCAAGAGAGTCCTGAACATCTTTCTTAAAAATATGACCAGGGAATTACTCCCATTTCCCTTCATATTTCATTTACCCAAAGCTGATTCCATGACCACAAATAACTGAAGAAGGATGAAAATATTTTTGTTGAAAAAAACCAGTGACCATGATCCTGGGTTATACAACATAGGGTCTCACGGATGTCAGGTTGACCTCTAATTCATTATTTAGCTGAGGTTGACCTTAAACTTCTGATCTTCCTTACTCCAACTCCTGAGAGCTGGATCACCGCTGTGTAACGCCACAGCTGGGATTATGTACTGCTAGATATGAAACTGAGTGCATGATCGGCCAGCACCCTTCAGCTGCACTCCATCCCTTGTCTCTTCTGTTAATAAAACCCGACAAAAAGCTAATTCCCAATGTATGTAAGCATGAGAAAGCATGTACTATAATTTTCTTTTGTTCTCTTCTTGTCTCATTTGAGAATTACAATCATATTATTTTCTCCCTACCCCAAAAATTGAGTTTGGAAAATATTTTGTCTTTTAGTACTCTTTGGTATAACTCGAATAATTTTGAAACTTAAAAAAAAATGGTATAACTTATGGGTAATAAATACCACCTGGTGTTTCATTTTAGAAATATTTTTATTTAATGATTCCAAATGTTCACAAAATATGGTACTATTCAGCCTTTCTGTTTACTCTTAAGTTAGTTTGGAGTGGAATGTTTAAAGTAGTTTGCCTACTATTACGAAGTTATAATAATCTCTTGTTACATTTTTAATTCTTTTCAGCATTAGAATGCCTTTCATCTTTTTCTTATGATGATAACTTAATTATCTTCCCCTTCTCTCTCTCTCTTTTAAGCTTTTTTTCTTTTTGCTTCTAAATGACTATAAATTTAGTTTTTCTGCTCAAGAAAGCTTTTGTTTGTGTTGGCCTTTTCTCTTGTATTTTTGCTTTTTATTCCAATCATCTGGTCTCACTTCATTCCTCTTTCTGTTTCACTTGCTTTTGTTCTGATATATTCTACTGACACTGTGTGTGTGTGTGTGTGTGTGTGAGAGAGAGAGAGAGAGAGAGAGAGAGAGAGAGAGAGACTGTGTGTCTCTGGGTATGTCTGTGTAGGTGTCTGTCTCTGTGTTTGTGCTGTATGTGTGTGTGTGTGACTGTGTGTGTTTTGGAGGGGGGACTGTGTGTGTGTCTCTGGGTATGTCTGTGTAGGTGTCTGTCTCTGTGTTTGTGCTGTGTGTGTGACTGTGTGTGTGTCTCTGGGTATGTGTGTGTAGGTGTCTCTGTGTTTGTGCTGTGTGTGTGTGTGACTGTATGTGTGTCTCTGGGTGTGTCTGTGTAGGTGTCTGTCTCTGTGTTTGTACTGTGTGTGTGACTGTGTGTGTGGGTGTGTATGTGTCTGGGTGTGTGTCTGGGTGTGTCTGTGTAGGTGTCTGTCTGTGTGTGTGTATTTAGGACAGATGTCAACACTGGGAATCTTCCTTGGTTATTACCCTCATCTTTTGGGGCAGAGCTCTTCCTGGTTGTAGATGGGGGTCCCACCTATTTGTAGCTCACCTGCACAGGGACTGTAGACAGACGTGAGCACACGTGGCTGGTTAGCGTTCACGCTGAAGATCAGAACTCAGGTCCCCATGACTGTGTGGCAGTTGTTTTACTTCCTGAGTTATCTCTCTAGCTCCATGATTTCTGTTTCAGTATTTCATCTTCTATAGGTAAATCGTCTATAGAATCTAGCTTCAAGAGGAAGTGAAAATGTACATCATCACTTCTTAGACTTTTAGCTCAGATCAGGTACAAGTATTCATGTACCTGTTATTAGCTGTAAAAGTAAACACAGGAAAGACAAACCAACATTTGCTTCCAACAAGCTCATTAATCATTGCTCACAGTGGGAATTTAGATGGCAAATGTTTTTAGAGGAGTGACATAGCTCTTAAAGTATCCTTAAATACCTTTTAAAATAATTTTTAGTGGCGAAAGCATGTTAGCAGTCAACCTATTGAAAAGAGTAACATCAACCAGGGTGGGAAGAGATGAAAACAAATACCAACAGGAAAATCTGTAGATAACTCTGCTTGTATTTCAGTTAAATTTCATAACTCCAAAGATAGGAAAATTCTAATCCAGAAACCTGTGGAAACAGGGTCTGGCAGGGTGATCACTGTCTTGGAAAGGTCATGGCATAAGAATTACAAAACCTGGAATTTGTTTTAGTGGGTTTGGGGTTCTATTATGGTAGGTGAGTAAATGTATCATAATAAGAGCTTTATGATCTGACAAACAGATAAACACATCAGTTTAGAAGTGATAAGGACAAGGGAGAGCCTGGGGAGGATGGATCAGAAGTGGAGCCTCGATGTACTTTTATAGCTTCTGCTGGCTGCATGCCTGTGAACACTGCAGGTAGCTGAATAGATACATGAAGACATGTACATTCTTAGAAGAATATTTTTCCAGTATATTCACTGAGGCAAAGACCCCTCAGAGAGAGGGGGGAGGAAGGAAAGAGTCACAGGACAACCTTGGTGTCTTCCTCAAGCACCTTTTATTTTTTTAAATGGAGTCTCCCACTGGCCTGGAAATCTTCTACTCAGCTTCACTTGTTGGCCAGCCAAGTGCCAGCGATCTACCCATCTCCCTGTGTTCTTTCACTCAGCCTGTGAAAGAACACAGGTTCTGGGGATTGGTCTCTGTCTTTCATGTTTGCAAGACAGGCACTTTGCCAAAGAGCTACCTCTTCAGCTGTGATACCTCAGTAACTCTAGCAGCACAATGCACCTCAGATGCCAATGTCATGCCTTACTAGAAAGGAAGCAATGCTGAGCAATGGCTGATTCCGGTTTTCTTTATCTACAGACATTGAAAGACATTGTCCCTAAGCCTAAGTTGACACATTTGTCTAGATTCCTATAGAAGTCAACACTGTTGTTATTTTTCCTCCTTTCTATGAAAAAACTGTGTCCAGAATTTTTGTTTTGTTTCTCACATTATAGTCTGTGTAGGTTTTAACTGAATTTTTTTCCTTTTTAAAATTTATTTTTATTTTATATAGTTACTTTACATCCCATATACTTTACATAGCACCTTCCCTCCTCTCCTCTCGGTCCCTCCCTTCCCACCCTATCACCCCTCCTCTTGTCCTCAGAAAAGGGGAGCTCCCAGCACCAACCCACCCCAGCACATCAAGTCACATCAAGATTGAGCTCATCCACTAAGCCAGGCAAGGCAACCCCATTAGGGCAAAGTGGTCAAAATTAGGCAACACAATCCATGTCATAGACAGCACCCACTCAACTTCCTAGAGTACCCTCATGAAGATCAAACTGCCCATCGCTTACATCCATGTAGGGGGCCTAGGTCCAATCCATGTATGCTCTAGTCATGGTCAGTCCATGGTCGGTGCTTCCATCTGTGTATGCCCCTGTGGGTCTAGTTTAAGTGACTCTGTTAGTCTTCTTGCAGCGTTCTCGTACCGCCTGGGTCCCTCTATCCTTCCCTCCCACTCTTCCACAAGACTCCCCTAGCTCTGCTTGATGCTTGGCTGTGAGTCTCAGCATCTGATTTGATCAGCTGCTGGGAAGGCCTCTCAGAGAATGGCTAAGTTAAACTCATGTCTGTAAACATAGAAGAGTATCATTAATGGTGTCAGGGGTTGGCTCTCTCCCATGAGGTTGGTCTCAGGTTGGGCCATGCATTGGTTGGACAGTCCCATATTCTATCTTTATCTCTGCACATCTTGTAGGTATATTAAATTGTGGTTAGAAGGTTTTGTAAGTAGGCTGGTATTTCTCTCCTACCGCTATGGGTCCTGCCTGGCTAGAAGGTGGCCTCCTCAGTCTCATGTCCCCTGCTGCTAGGAGGCTCAGCTAGAGACATCTACATATCCTCCCTGTAGCCTTCCCTGCCTGTTGCAGGTCTCCTACTTGTGTTACCTGATTTCTTAAAAGATTTATTTTCATCTTAGGTATATGAGTATTTAGGGGCATGTATGTTAAACACATTCATGCAGTGATCACAAAGGCCAGAAGGCGTCGTAGCCCCTCAAGCTGGAGTTACAAATAAACGGTCCTGAGAAGCTTTGTGGCATCTGGGAATTGAACTCAGGTCCTCTGGAAAAACAGCCAGTGCTCTTAACCACTGAGCCCTCTCTCCAGGCTGCACCTGTGGTTTTGTTCAATTCTTAGGCACATATGAATTGTTTGAATTATTGGTAATCATTGTAATATTTATACACATATCTGCATCTCCAACTGTGATCGTTTCTATCCACCCTTGTATCTAGAACTTTATGTATTTGTGCTCCCTGTATTGTACCATCAAAATTTTAAAAACAAAAATATAGATGATTAGTAACCTGATCTAGCATATCTTGTCACCTGTGTAAAGGTACAAAGGCTGGCACTTGGTTCTCTAGACTCCTGCCCTTGTTCTCACTGGAACTAAGGTGCTGGGAGCCAAGGAGTTAATCGAGTAGCTAGGATTAGGTGCCCATGGCAGGAGGGATTTTGCCAGCATAACCTTTGATGGACATGCGACCACCTTCTCTCCCTGTCTAAGTGCTTCTTTCTGGAAACTTGCCAGCCTGTCTTCAGCCCCTTCCTGTCTTCTCAGCCCTACCCTCACACCCCATTCCTCCCTCCCCTTCTCAGAGAACGGGTGCCAACCATGGATACCAACCCCCCTCGCTCATCAAGTTGCAGCAGGACTAAATATACCCTTTCCTACTGAGGCCAGAAACGCAGCCTTTAGTAGGAAAGGGTCCAAAGGGAGGCAACACAGTCAGAGACAGCCCCTCCTCCAATTGTTAGTGGACCCACAGGAAGAACAAGCTGCTCATCTGCTACATATGTATAGAGGGTCTAGGTCCAGCCCCTGCATGCTCTTTGGTTGGTGGTTCAGTCTCTGTGAGCCCCCATGGCCAAGGTTAGCTTAATATGTTGGTCTTCTTGTGGTATCTTCTGACTTCCTCAATCCTACCTTTCACTCTTCCACAAGGCTCCCCAAGTTCTGCCTATTGTTTGGAGAATAGAAACCGGGGGTAGGAGAAATCTATGGAATGGAAGAAGCTCCTAGGAGTCTATGGGGTGACCCTGACTGAGACTCCTAGCAGCTGGAAATACGGAGCTTGAAGTCACCACCTCTTATAGCCAGGTGGGACTTCCGGGAGAGGCAGTGGGACACCAACCCACCCATAAAACTTTCAACTCTGCCTACAAGAAGTATAGAGATAAAGATGGAGCAGGGAATGAGGGAATGGCCAACTAATGCCTGGCCCAACCTGAGACCACCCCATAGCAGAGGACCAACGCCTGACACTATTAATGATACTCTGCTATGCTTGCAGACAGGAGCGTAGAATAATTGTCTTCTGAGAGGCTCCATCCAGGAGCTTATGGATGCAGAGACCCACAGTCAAGGCAAACTCTTAATCTGGGAAATTAACCAAAGCTCAGGTTTCACAGACACTTGAGACTGAGTTCTACCAATTGAGTTAGGTTCCTTTGTGTCAACTAATACCCACAAGTGTCAGGTAACACATCCCAAAGAGTTTCCACTCCACAAAGTCCCTCACAAGTGTGTGTTACCCATTGATTGACAGGAGTTTTCATTTGGAGCATGGTAGGGTAGCCAACTTCTTGTTCTTACAAGCTGAACCCATGTTAACATCCCTATCATTCATCTTAAAACTTTCCATTGTTTGCCTAGGCTAAATCTCTAAAAAATTAACTGTAAGGTTATCGGGGCATGTGGATTTATAGAAATCCATGATGTCTGTCCACACGAGGAGTTGTGCCACTCTACTAGCTGTGGCTATGGAAATACATAATGATCCTCTCATTAACTAATAATAAAAATAATTTTAGCAGATTTGCTCTCTATCCTTTTCTTAGGCTAAACTTTATGAAGGATGTATTATAGCATTCTCAATATTATGCCAACTTAACAATTTTGCAAAATCTCCAGGCTCCCTACACTCCTTCAATGCACAGAAATTTTATATCAGAGAATTACATCGTGTCTCAATTTCCGACATCTCTTTGCTTTGACAAAACCCCCAGCCATCACATGCTGACTAGAAGTAGTGTGTTCATAATTACTCTGAACTAAATAGCAATGTCACAATAAATGATTCAAAAAATGACTATTTTCCTATTCTTATCTCTCTGACTTATTCATTTTTCACTGACCCAGTGGTGGCCAGTCAGCGTGAGTCTCCTGTGGCTAATGTGCATTACCATGTGGACAGCTCTTTTTTGACACTAATTCTGCTTAGATTTGACCACATGAGAATCTCGTGATATAATTTGTAGCAGATGACATTGAAATATTGATCCTATAAAGTAAGGTAGCTCATTTGTTTGCACTTAAAGGGGGATTTTTATTCAGTAGACTTCTTGCTGTCACCAAGGTAAAATCCACTGCCTGGGTCCTCCTTTTTTGAACACACTGCGTAGAATGGTAGTTCTATGTATAAGCCTTGGGACCAGCAGGCAACAGGCCAGCTAGTGTGTATTTGAAAGTGCTATTTCTTCTCCTCCATGAATGGAAAGCCATTTAAACATCTGTAACACTTTCACAAGCTAGCATCTGTCAGCTGAGCCATGTACAACTTCATCAGCTAGGAACTGAAACCCATTCATAGCACACCTGTTTGTAAACTTCTGTCATTGTGGCTGTTCAGACTATAAACTACCCCAGAGAGAAAGTAGGGCCAGAGCGTGGAAGACAGCCCCAGGTTTAAGGTGACATTTAAATGTCACAAGGGTGCGATGGTTGTACAAAAGCCACTTTTCTGAGCGAAGGTTGGGGGAAATTGGATGTGAAGCTAGTCTGAATCATTATGGATATTTTCAAAGCTTAACTTTTCTCAAATGCTGGGTGGATTTTCCTGGCTGTTTGTGTTATTCATTTGGTTAGAGGGAGGGCCTTTCACAAAGATTTCATGTTGATTTTCCTCATAGATTTAAGCCTAACAATATACAGACTATTGACTTCAGACAGTCGATCCCATAAAAGCTGACAGGAGGATGATGATGGCTCTTAATTTGATACGAAATTGCTCAGAGATTCATAGACATCTCTGTGATCTATAGAATGAAGCAGAAAGGAATGGAGACACTGAAAACAGGGTGCAGGAGAATATGCTTCAGCCTGTATTTTTGACAGTTTGCCACATTCTTTCTAAAGTGGTACATCTTTAGTGTCAAGTTCAAGCTCATACTATTTTGTTTTATTATTTGAATGCAACTAAATCACACTGTTCAAGACAAGCTCACATAGTAGCTCTAAGTAATATTTAAGAATTAAAACAATGCCTAACAATAACCTGGAGGGTTTGCTTAAAGAGCCAACTTGGAGCTGGGAAATGGTTCGGCTGTGTAAGCATCAAGGCCTTATTTCAGAGGTTCAGCACTCATTTAAAGGCCAGGTTTGGCAATGCTGCCTGTAACCCCAATATCAGAGCCAAGGAAAGGCAGATTCCAGGGGTTTGCTAGTCAGCTAGTCCAGCCTAAATAGAAACCTTCAGGTTCAACAAGAGAGAACCTGTATCAAAACATAAGGTGGAGAAAAAAAGAGAAAGACACCAACATCAACCTATGGCCTTAATAGACAGACAGACAGACAGACAGACACACACACACACACACACACACACAGCACAGTTTGAGGTGTTATCTTCAAGGTTCTAATCAGGAATGTCATGAGTGTAGCCCAACCTTTTGTTTTCCAATAAACATTCCAAGAGTCTAAACTGCATGGTCCACAATAGAAAAACATTATTAAAAATACAATTTTAAAATTTAAAATTGAGGGAATGAAAATCAGTTTGGGGCAAGTAGTTCAGTAAGGGAGCACTTGCCTCACAGGAACATGGCTCTGAGCTGAATCACACACCATCTTGTAGATGGTGTAAAAGAAGGACCTTGTTTGATGAGTTATTCCAGTTTTTGTTTGTTTGTTTTGTTGTTTGTTTACTTGTTTTTTAAGGCAGGGTTTCTTTGTGTAGCCCTGGCTACCCTGGAACTAGCTCTGTAGACCAGGCTAACCTTGTTTTAAAGGGATGTACTTGGATTCTGAACTCCTACAAATACAGTTATGTATGCTACAGGGAGGGTGCAGAATCCAGATCCAGAGCTCCATGAAGACTCAGCAGCACCATCATTGTTGTCCTTCTGCCTTGTATATTTTCACTCTCCTCTATGAGTGGGGAATGGGGGGAGGACAAAACCTTTCAGCCATCTAAAGACATGTAGCACCAAGCAAATCATCCTGTGGCTGCTTGGTCGATCCTAGCTCGTGTCATGTGAAACACTGAGGCTGTTTAACTCCTTCTACATTGGTAAAGAGAGTGTGCCACCATTGCAAACATCAGCACCAGTACAAGCTTCAAAGGCAGACAGTGGCAGGTCTCGGAAGCTTTGAGGATCAGGTCGGGGTCGCAGTCACACCCCATGTATTCCTGAAGAGTGTGAGCCCCCAGGCTGCTAGAAAATGCAGTCTCACAGCTTGGCTTGGCACTGTGCACTCTGGGGCTTGAGAGCTTTTCAGCAGAAATCTTTCCACACTTACAATCTGAGCTGTCTATGCCTGATGGCCCCTGTGCTTGGGATGAAGGGAGAGCGGATGCCTGTGTACCCCACTCTCTAAGGACTGACAAGTGTGCAGCTCTTTTTCCTTGCTGTTGTTTTCATGCAAAGGTAAAGCCATGTCCTTTGGTGCTTTTGACAAGGCCTCACTAAAGTCTCCTCTGTATTTTCTCCTTCCCTTCTCTTCATGCCAGGCTCTGAAGTATAATGCCATGGTGACAATGGCTCGGATTCACATGAGGAATCTTTCTTTAATCTTTGCTTCCATTACTCAGCAGTGTCCTCAGAAACTTTCAAAAGCCTACTAGGCTGATCACCACAATATTCCTTAGTGTAGTTCCATGATAGTCACAAGCCACTTTCATCTCCCTGATTCTCAGTTTCCTTCTGCAGGGCCCCATCCGTGAGATGCTCCCAATTTTAGTCCATTACCTTTACAAGATTCTAAACTGATTATGGAAATTGAATGGAATTAAAGCACAGTAAGTTTGAGACAATGAAAGGACTTTTGTAAACACAGATTTAGCTTGTGTGTGGTAGCCTCTGTAGGTCTGGTGATTATGGATGTAAATCAGATCCTCAGTTTTTCCTATAGTTTTAAGGCACTTTCCCCAATGCCCCTTTACGCACCATTTGTTTTTATAGAGAGATTTAAATGCTGTAGTTAGTGTTGGTGGCATGCTGAGAAGATTAGTTTTAATTGTCAACTTTACACAATCTCTAATCATCTGGGAAGAGAGTCTCAGTGAAGGACTGTCTAGATCAGGTCTGAGCACATGTCTATAAAAGATGTATTGACTGCAGTAGTTGAGGCGGGAAGATTGTCCATTGCGGGCGGTACCACTCCCTGGGTTTGGACCCTGAGCCTTGTAGGAGCAGAGAAGGTGAGCTGAGCAAAGAGCATGCACGCATCAGTTCGTTTCTCTCTAGTTTAAAGAGCGGATGTGATTGTGACTACCTGCTTCAAGTTGCCACTGCAGTGAGATGCCCGGAGTGACGCACCATCACCTGGAATTGTGAACTAAAATAAACCCTTTCTCTGCCAACCTCTTTTGTCAGGGTGTTTTATCACAGCAGTGGGAAGGAAATGAGGACACATTCTAAGAGCCCTTTGCTTTTCACTGTGCCATCTTTCTTGTCAGAGAAACAGAACCTCTGTTGACAGCTGCTTTATGAGTCACCTTAGGTCTGGAGTTCCCAGTATAGCTCTTGGAAACTGTATGGTGGCCTCCACCCCTGGAGGTTTGGGGTGTAGCTGGCAGTAGAGTGCTTGGATAGCTCCAACAATGCTTTGGCTTTTATCCACAAGACCAGCTTTTGGGGAGGAGGAGAAAAGCACACAGACTGTCTCATTGCCGCTTGCAGAGGTAGCTTCTAATCTCTACCATCCTTCTAGGAACAGTCATTCTACTTGACAGACATGAATGAGCAGAAGATTGAGGGTCTGCTGCAGAGGTAGACAGCCCCGCTCCCTGCTTGGGCTATGGGAGCATGCCATGCTTTGCTAACAGCACAGTACTGAGACTGGCTCTGAAGCAAAGTGTTTTCTATATTGTCAAATCTACTACATTCCTCTGGTGGAAGACAGTTCCTATCATCTACCATCAAACGACTTCAATAGTTAAGAATCCTTGATAGTAGACCTTGAAAAATGGTCCAGAAATCAAAATACTGCTGCACCGCCATGATGCACTTCTGCTTTTTGCCACAGAATGTGCTCCTCCCCGGCGCCTGGGCCACTGCGCGCTATTGAGAGCGCCCTCCCGGGTAAAATTAGGCCTTGGTGTTTGTGTTGTTTGCTGGTTTGTTTGCTGCCTGATCCCCATGGATTTATAAATGCTTCAAGACAAAGAAAACAAATCAGACCCCACCTAGACACAAGCCGCCTGTTACAATCTGTCCAGAACTCAGAAGGGAGAAAGAACTCTCCCGGGAATACATGTCCTTACAGCTTAAAAAGTAGTGAGTTTGTTTTTCTGTCTTGAGTTTCTAAACTTGAATACTGGCTCAGATTTGTAGGTGAAAGTTTAGATTTATGTCCATATGCTTAATAAGTCTGGCTACCTTCTTTACTGACATCCAACATAACACTTTAGGAAGATCCTGGGGTATGATGAATGTAAAGAGTCTTCCTCATCATGAAGAATGCATGAGGATGTCAGGCTTCCGGTTATGGACAAACCCTTAGCTGGTTTTCATTATTAGTGTTTGGTCCAGCTGTGGGTTTTCCCCTGGAAACCTATGTAGTAGTATGTTCTGTGATACTAGTGCTAGAGGAAAAGTTGTAAAATTATGACTGAGAGAGGTATAAATCATCCGTAAACACAAGCCAGCATCTGGAAGGTCACGTCAAGACATTGCCTCTAAATTTTTTTCATTGTTGTTTAAAGATTTAGCCAAACAGCTCTTGTTCACCTTAATGAAGGTAATGCCCCTTCACTGCTATGGGAATCTCAAGATGAGGTGGTGGGAAACAGGTGGATTCTGCAGAAACCCAGGTTACAGTTGTTCTCCACATACACATGAAACACTTTATCTACTCTCTAGTGTCTTCCTTGTCCTAGGTCAACTACATTTGAGTCCAAATTGACTCAGCCTTTTCTCCCTCATTCAAAACACTGTCTAAATGAGGCAAAGTGTCCATCTGTTCTCTTTCCCAATTCTGCCCTGTGTAGATGGTGCACCACAGGTGGTCAGGACCTCACGATGTAGCCCGAGATGGTCAGGAATGTCCCAGCTTTCCAAGAGCTAAGATTGTAAGTTTTATCCATCTTGCCTAGCCTATATCTCTTGGATAAAGTATACAAGACCATCCCTATAGCCTCCCTAATGGCCACATCAGAGTCCAGGACTAAAAAGTTAGCTGATTAGAGCAGGCAGAGAATTTTTTTTAAATATGTATTCTGTGTGTGTGTGTGTGTGTGTGTGTGTGTGTGTGTGTGTGTGTGTATCTTTGTAAGTGTTTGCATGTATGTGTGGGAGCCCTCGGAGGCCAGGGATGGTCACAGATCCTCTGGGAGCTTGAACTACAGGAACTCATGAGCCGTCTAATGTGGGTGATCAGATCCAAACTCAGTCTTTTGTAAAATTGGTGAGTGTTTTTATCTACTGTCCCATCTATCTGACCTCATACAGTGAATGTTTGTTTAGGGAACCTCAAATACTACAGAGACAAATTTAAGCTTTTTCTGCCACTTCTCTTCTTGATCTTAGAAAAAGACCACTTAATACATTCTAAGAAAAGTTGGAGAACATCGATTAGATTTAGGGCTAGCTATAAATAGCTTGGATAAAGAACATAATTTAAGCAGAATAAATTCTAAGTTAAAAAACAAATCCTACCTCTTAAATTTGAAATATGATGAGCCCATAGACTCAACCTCCAAGTGGGTGTCTTAGTAAGGGGAGCAGCAGCTGTCTCTGACATGAACTCAGTAGCTGGCTCTCTGAGGCCACTGGGGGGGAGGGGTACAGTCTTGCCAGGCCACAGAGGAAGACAATGCAGCCAGTCCTGATGAGATTTAATAGGCTAGGGTCAGAGGGAAAGGAAGGAGGTCCTTCCCTATCAGTGGACTGGGGGAGGGGCATAGCGGAGAAGAGGGAGGGAGGGTGGGATTAGGAGAAATCCAGGGAGGAGGGCCACAACTGAAATGCAAAGTGAATAAACTGTAATAAATAAAAAGAAAAAGTTTAAATATGATGATAGTTGCTAAGATCTTTCTTATTCCATGAGTAGACTGTTTATTCTATGAGAAGCCTAATGGTTCCAGAGTAACTCAGGCAATAATCTAGCAGGAAGCCATCACCCAAGACTGTGAATTCAGTGCCTCTTGTAGACTGGACTACAAGGAAGGAACTGAAAGAGTCCTCAGCTCACCCGACATCTGTACTGACACCGGCACCTCTGCATTCCCGGGCTCAGAACACAGATGGCTCCTTTCTGCCTCCCTTTTTAATGCAAGAGTTTGCTATTCCCTGAGGTTCATTGCAGCCTTAAAGAATTATAATTTGATATGATTTGATATGCGATAAGATAAATTGTGTTGTCTTTCATATGACCCCTACCTGGCAATGCACATACAGTCTTTCTCTTGTTCCTAGTAAGGAGCATCACAAATATTTTTTATAGGTGGTTTAGCTTGTTCTTAAATCGAATGACAGAAAGACATGAAAAGGAAATCAACTTAAACTCTGAAGAGATTATTCAATATATTTGAATATGTTCTTAATTGGAAGAGGCTGGGGTCACCTTTTCTATGAAGCGTTTGTGTTCAGAAATAACACAATTTGCTTATTATTGCATATTATTATACCACAGCTGTACATTATGTTGTAACACAGCCAGGCTTGTAGAATACAGGAATCCAATGATACGAAGCTGAAGCTGTGAAATATTTAAGGCCACTTGGGGCAGGAGAGATGGCACCGTGGCTAACAGCAGTAGCTGCTCTTGTAGAGGACCAGTGTTCAATTTCTAGCATCAACATGATGGCTCACAATCGTTCCTAACTCCAGCTTAGAGGACCCAATGCCCTCTTCTGACTTCTGCTGGCGCCAGGCATTCACGTGGTAGATGTACATGAGGCAGGCAAAACACTTATACACATAACATAAACAAAATGATAATAAAAGATTTAAGGTTCTTCAGGACTTTCAGAGATGCAAACACAATGCCCTTCATCTCAGCACTGGCATTTGACCTTGTTAATAAGTGCATATAGGATCATGTAATGAATAGAAAAGCTAATCTAAGAATGCAACCAACACTATTCCGAAGTCTTGCTAATGCTTCTAAACTGGACACTTCCTATTGCCATTTCTTGTGCCATGAGTTGAGAAGTACGTGGGAAGGAAAAGCAACCACACTGTGTGCCGTTATGACAGGAAGGTTTGTCTTGTTTCTTGTGATGCTGGAGAGAAGTGCATACTTGGCCTCCGCACCAGAGGCCTTTTTTTTTTTTTTTTTCACTGTAGACTGATTTTCACGGTGTTCATTCATGCATGCCATTTCCTTTCTGGGGCGATTGTGGAGAACAATCCTCCAATTCCTCACTGTTACCTCCTTGAATCAGTCCTGATTGTAGTGCCTAGCCTTTCCAGAAAAAAGAAGCTGCAATGCTCAAAGCCCTTGCCTGGAATGGTTACCCCAAGTCACCTTTCTTTTGATCCAGACAGTCTGAGGAATCCTCAAGAGCATTTTGCATAATTACCCTTTGCAATGTACTAGTGAGAGACCCTGTGTGAAATGAAACTGGAAACTCGTTTCCTCCTTGGATTTCTTTGCTCCTGGGGAACTCTACTTTAAACTGTTTTTTTAATTAGACGGCCTATTTCAAGGAGGTTTCTGAAATTCCACTTCTTGAAGTGTCTGGTGGTTTTCAGGGTATGCAGAGATGGCTGCAGAGCTCAGTGAGCACAGAGACTTCTGCAGACATCTCTGCAGATTCCATTGACCCGTTGAAGACCTACTGATTTCCTGGCCAGCTGGGTCCTTTCTAACTGGACTGCCAGTTAGAAGAAGCTTATGTGGAGCTAATATAAAGCAGTCCTCTGGCTGTTTTCCTGCAGTCTTAAGTGAACTTAAGGACAGGACCAAAGAAAAGGCTTTTTCCTGGCTCTTTAGATTATCTATGACACCCTTTGTCTTCTTACCTGCAACCTGTTTTCCTTTACTTCGGGACTGCTTTGAACAATGTTCCCCCACTGCCAGCATCTCCATGAGGTTCAGACAGGATAACCTGTTTAACAAGTATTCCATTAGAGAGAATCGAAAGGGTCATCTGAGAAATTCCAGGAAAAGTTTGTTATATGATTTTAAATGCTTTAGAATAATGCCACAATACCCTGCTTTAAAAAAGGTTGGTCCTTTGTGGACAATGCTGTTAGTGGAGTCCTTGAAGCAAGTGGTGGGAAATGGCTTTTTCATTACTTCAAAGGCAATATTAAAGGACCATGAAATTCAAAGCTCCTGGTTTTATCACAGACGTTTTTATGTCAGGATTTAAACATTTTCCTACTTGGCATTCCTCTAACAACTATAGTTTTATAGGACAGAACTGCAATAATTGGCCTGGATCAATTATTAAGGGATAGGCATCAATTAAACTTATATGTAAATGGAGGATAGTCACATCAGATAAGAATAAAGTAGGATTATGATTATATGTGTAAAATGTATAATATGTGTTGAGAGTACACTTTAAACCTATTAAGAAGATGAAATGGGATTATTTGTTAGAATACAAACTGTCACAAAAATATTCTTCTGCCTATTCGCTCTCCCACTCCATGTCACTGAGCATAAATAAAATGTCTCATACATATTTTTCATAATTGTAATGTGATTGTAAGGGAGTTTATGCGGATTATCACGCTGAGGCCGTATCACTGAGAAATGGGAAGAATGGCAGGAGAACATCATCATAAGAGGGTTAGGGTATCTGGACGGCCAGAGTCCACCATTTTGTTCCCGGATTTCACCGTGTGCCATTGTTACGGTTCAGATGCTGGTAGTGCCAATGGGAATATACCAAACTTAGCACTTGGGAGCTCAACAGTTGTGCACTTATCACTTTAGAAATATGAAAAGTGTAAAGGCAAGGGCCAGCGAGATGGCTCAGCTGGCAAGTGTGTCTGCCTTCAAGACTCACTACCTGATTTCAGTCTCTAGGATCCACAATGAGGAAGGGAGAACTGACTCCTTCAAGCTGTGTTGTGACCTACACACAAGCATGGTGGCGCATGCACCCCTAATTCATATTGTGTGTGTGTGTATGTTCATGTGTGTGCATCTGTCTGTGTCTGTGGGAATGTCTGTGTTAAAAAATTGAGGAACCATATAAAACCTGTTTAATCGCAATGTGTAAATTTAAAGCATTTATTTATATACTGAGGAGATCTCAAGAGACCAGATTTAAGCTTTTAATTCTAATACTATGATCAATCCTCACTCAGAAAGGCAAACAAGATGGACATTGGAAGATGGAGAAAACAGGGAACAGGACAGGAGCCTATCACAGAGGGCCTCTGAAAGACCCTACCCTGCTGGTTATCAAAACATATCCTGAAATTCACAGCCAAACTTTGGGCAGAGTGCAGGGAATTTTATGAAAGAAGGTGGAGATAGAAAGACCTGGAGGGAACAGGAGCTCCACAAGGAGAGCAACAGAATCAAAACATCTGGCACAGGGGTCTTTTCTGAGACTGATACTCCAAACAAGGACCATGCATGGAGATAACTTAGAAACCCTGCACAGAAATAGTTCCCCAGTAATAGGAACAGGGGTGGTCTCTGACATGAACTCATGGGCTGGCTCTTCGATCACCTCCACCTGAGCGGGAGCAGCCTTACCAGTCCACAAAGGAAGACAGAGAAGCCAGTCCTGATGAGACCTGATAGACTAGGGTCAGATGGAAGGGGAGGAGGACCTCCCCTGTCATTGGACTGGGGGAGGGGCATAGGAGAAGAGGGAAAGAGGGTGAGATTGGGAGGGGATGGGGGAGGAGGCTACAGCTGGGATACAAAGTGAATAAACTATAATTAATAAAAATTTTAAAAAGCCAAAAAAGTGTCACACAGATTTTCTCATTGTTTTCATATATAACTCTTCACTATTTTAGTGGGTGCATGTGAATGTGTGTGTGTGAGTGTGTACTACATTGTGTAGATGCATGTGGATGGCAGGGACGGTGCTGTATCTCCTTGAGCTGGAGTTACAGATGGTTGTGAACTACCTGATTTGGGTACTGGAAAGGAATCGAGAGTTTCTACAGGAGCAGTGAGTGCTATTAACTGCTTTTAAAGCCATTGCTTTAGCGCCTGTACATCTTTTCAGCTCAATTCTTCATTGACATTCTTTGTTTCTTCATCCACATCTAAAGTGTGAGAAAGCACCTTTCCCCCAATTGCTTTAGTGTACTTCTTATCGTTTCACCATCCCCAGATGGTGGCAAGTGTCTGCTGGGGCCAACCGACTCCAGCCTCATGTCATTGAGTAGTCATTATCCTAAGTGTGAGCTGACGCCATCTCCCTTGTCATGTAGCTCTTGCCCACAGGTGATTTTGTGATCCGGTTGAAGCAGGGCTCCGGAATTTTGTTAAGTTCTAAAGGGAAAAATGTCATTCATCTCACCACCTGTGAGGACCCGTCAATTTCTCCTCCTGACTGAAGTGGCATTCCATTGTTTGTAACCAAAAGCACCCTACCAGATACAAACTTTGGTACTTAGTGGAAGTCTTGCATATGAGAGACTCTAAAATATTAATCAATTGTATCTACATATCCAAAGACATGAAGAAACTTCCTCCTGTGTTTATGCATGGTTATAAGGTAAAGTCACAAAATAACTGGCCATTTGACTGCATGTTATTTCATGCCTTACAAAGAGTACAAGTGCCAGCCAAGATTTAAGCACTTGGTGACGAAGTAGGAAAAGTTGTAGCTTTCACTGAAGTCTTTCAAGACACACGGGATTGGCTAGAAACTAGCCAACTGGTCAGGAAAGAGAGAAAAGACACTGACTTTTCTAAGAGGAATTCCCCAGCAGCGGCTTTCCCTCCTAGGTGGAAACTGGCTACATGGTGACTGAGATTTGAGAAAGGTGAGCACTTTTCCCAGCAATATGGGCAGGGAAACAAAAGCAGAGTGTAAGCAAAGCTGCAGCTGAGGGAATATCGTGCTTCACCTTTTCTGGTAACTGAAATTCTCCAAGATTTTCAAACCAAGAATGTGTCCATTGTCCATCCTTAGGCTGATCTCCAAGTCCCCGTGGTTAGCATATAGTCCCTCATTTAGATCCTTAAAGCAGTGCAGTTCCAGGCAGAGAATACCCTCAAATGTCTACATTTGGTATAAACCAAAGATGGCATAGAAAGATCCCTTCAAATGGTGAGACTAGGGCCTGAAGATGGGTCCACTAAGTCATTCACTAGTCATGACTGGCGAGAACCACTCTATACACCTGTCCAACAGAGAAGGAAATGTCCTGTGACCCAGTGACCACTCCACGCTGCTTCTTGTTCTTCCCGTTTTTAAATTTTTTACACCTACAGATTGTGTTATAAAATGATGTGCTTCATTACTACATTCTGATATTTGTGTACAAAAATACACTTTGCTCACATTCATTTCTCCTGTGACCCCAGTCCCCCAAACACTGGTCACTTTGCTATCCCTCAACTACAATCCTCTCTCATAACTCTCTTTCTCTCTCTCTCTCTCTCACTCTCTCCATGTTGTGTGTCATTCCACATATGTGATAAGGCATGATTCTTATCTTTCTGAATCTCACATCTTCAGTTCCATCAAATTTCCCTTAAAAGGTTTGGGTTTAATTTTCCTTGCAGCAGAATAAAAATCTGTTGTATACATTTCCAACAATCTCTTTATCCCTACATCTGTCAGTGGATATCTAGGCTGATTCCATATCCTTGCTGTGATAAATAGTATAATAAGCATGGATATACAGTTATCTTGGAAGTTGACTTTGATTCCTTTAGGCATAGTCCTAGAAGTGATGTTGCTGGATCATATGAAAGTTATACTTTTCAGTTTTTATTGTTTGGGGAACTTCATATTGGCTTCCCTTGTGGCTGTAGTAATTAATTTACATTTACACTGTTAATGTGTACCAGCTTGCTGTGTAGCAATTTCCGCTATTAAAAAAAAAAACCCTCCACCTTGGAAGGAGATTCATTAAGACATGGAGTATTTAAAGGATGCTGAAACATTTCATACTTCAGAGAAGCTCATTAAGATCATCAAGTAAGCTGGGTGGTGGTGACACAGACCTTTAATCCCAGCCCTTGAGAGGCAGAGGCCAGTGGATCCCTGTGGGTTAGAAAGTAGA
Source organism: Meriones unguiculatus (assembly GCF_030254825.1). Lineage (NCBI taxonomy): Eukaryota > Metazoa > Chordata > Mammalia > Rodentia > Muridae > Meriones > Meriones unguiculatus. The sequence continues at coordinate 71,843,592 of NC_083367.1, read as the reverse complement.
CTGAAGTTCCAGGACATCCAGGGCTACAAAAAAACAAAAACTAATAAATTGGTAAAGAACTCAAAAGCTTCAGGAACTCTCTGAAACTAACCAGATTCCCTGGGCAACTCCCTCTCTGCCCACACACGCTCTGAGATGAGCAGTGCTGCCTAGAAAAGGTTCAGACAAGAGAAGCTTCCCGGTAGTACCAGAGATCAACCACGCTGCCAGAAAAGAGCCGAGGCCAGCTGAACGGCATGAAAAGGCTGACACCACCTGAGCTACCTAGAAAAGACAGTCTCCAACGTGTTCATCTGCCTGCAGGTTGTGCAGAACACTCTTGTTTTCTAGTTTTAATGAGCTGTCACCCATGCTGGGGGTCAGGAGCTTCGGTAATGCAGCTGTCTTTGAGTCATTTCTGCTCCAGTAAGCAACATCTTACTCATATTCGTATAAAACCAGCCAAACTCATTGGGTCAACACGTAGGACTTTGATGATACTTTGGTCTATTGTCCGTTCCCTATCTGGAGTGAATGCATGTTTTCTCATATCTTCCCAGTAACAGTATTGGACAACACTGTTCTCTCACCATCACCACCCAAACCAGCATTTCCTGTCCTTTGTTCTTCGATGATAGCCATTCTGAATCTCAGTGTAGTTTTTATCAGTATTTACTGGGTGGCTAAGGATATTGAACTTTCATGCATATATTTATTGGTATTTTATGCTTCTCTTAAGAATTGTTTGTTTAGCTCATTTGTCCATTTATTGAGTAGATTACTGACAGGTGTCTTGTATTGTTTTACTTTGCGTGACTCCTGGATCTTTACCCCCTGACAGATGGTGATGAGGATTTTCTACTATTCTGCAGACTGTTTCTTCATTCTCTTGTTTCCTTTACTCTACAGAACCTTTTGAATTTCACACACTTTTACCCATCCTTGCTGTTAGTTCCTAAACAATTTGAGCCTTTTTTTTGGAAAGTTCTTGGCTATTCCAACAGTCAAGATATTTTCCCTGTTTTTCTTTGGCAGTCTCAAAGTTATGAGCCCCACATTAAAGTCTTTGATCCATTTTGAGTTTAAATTTTACATAGTGAAAAGTCGGAATCTAACTTCATTCTTCTAACTATGGGTTCAATTGTCCCAGGATCACGTGTTGAAAAGGCTCTTCTGTTTTCAACCAGTTTCTTTATCTTTTGTCGTTGTTAGTGATAATCAGACAGCTCTAGTCATGTGACTTCTTGCTCTCTAGTCCAGTCCACTGGTCTAGTTTCTGTTTCTCTGCAACTACAAGATGAGTTCTATTACTATAACTGTCCAGCGAAATTTAAGATCAAGTGTTGTAATACTTCCAAGATTTTACCTTTTTTTTGAGGTTTTTTTTAATCATCTACAGTCTTTTGTGCTTCCATATAAAATTTAGAATATCTGTGAAGATATCATTAGAATTTTAGTAAGGGTTGATGAATCTGTAGGTGTCTTTTGTTAACATATCTATTTGCACAGTATTAATTCTACTAACTCACAAACATAGGAAATCTCACCATATTTTAAGGCTTCTTCAATTTCTGTTTTCGGCTGAACCCTTTGTAGCTTTTTAACTTTAGTTCAAAAACAGGGATAATTGATCTTCATCTTTCCCTCTTTATATTCTCTTCTTTCATTCATTTTCTTACTGCTCTGCACAAAAATTCAAGCATTATATTAAGATGGAATGGAAAAAACAAATACCCTTGTCTAAATCATGATTTTAGAAAAATATTTTCAATATTTCCTTTTTTAATTAATTTTTATTTTTTATATTAATCACAGGTTATTTACTTCGTATCCCAGCTATAGGCCCTTCCCTTATTCCCTCCCAATCCCACCCTCCCTCCCTCATCTCCTCCCTGACACTTTCCAAGTCCACTGATAGGGGAGGTCCTCCTTCCCTTCCATCTGACTGTAGCTCATCAGGTATCTTCAGGACTGGCTACAATGTCCTCCTCTGTGGCCTAGCAAGGCTGTTTCTCCCTCAGGGTGGGGGGGGAGGTAAAGGAGCCAGCCATTGAGTTCATGTCAGAGATCGTTTCTGTTCCCTTACTAGGGTAACCCACTTGGATACTGAGCTACCATGGGTTACATCCGAGCAGGGGTTCTAGGTTATATACATACGTTGTCCTTGGTTGAAGGAACAGTCTCATAAAAGACCCCTGTGCTCAGATATATTTTGTCCTTGTGGATCTCCTGTCCTCTCCTGGTTATATTAACTCCCCTGTTTATCTTATGATTCACTGCACTCTGCTGAAGGTTTGGTTATAAGTCTCTGCATCTGCTTTGATACACTGCTAGGTAGCCAGAGGCCATCTGCAGTAGGCTCCTGTCCTGTTACTTGTTTTCTCCTACTTCTGATGTCCATCCCATTTGTCTTTCTAAGTGAGGATTGATCATCTTACTCTGGGTCCTCTTTCTTGTTTATCTTCTTTAGGTGCACATATTTTAGTATGTTTATCCTATCTTATAGGTCTATATAAGTGAGTATTTACCATGTGTCTTTCTGCTCCTGGAATACCTCACTCAGGATGACCTTTTCTAGATCCCACCATTTACCTGAAAATTTCATGATTTCCTTATTTTTAATTGCTGAGTAGTTTTCCATTGTGTAAATGTACCACAATTTCTGTATCCATTTCTCTGTTAATGAACATCTGGGTTATTTCCAGGTTCTGGCTATTATGAATAAAGCTGCAATAAACATGGTTAAGCAAATGTCCTTGTTGTATACTTGAGCTTCTTTTGGATATATGCCTAGGAGTAGTATACCTGGATCTTGAGGAAGCACTATTCCTAATTGTCTGAGAAAGCATAAGATTGATTTCCAAAGTAGTTGTATAAGTTTACATTCCCACCAGCAATGGAGGAGGGTTCCCCTTTCTCCACATCCTCTCCAGCATGTGTTGTCACTTGAGTTTTTAACCTTTGCCATTCTGATGGGTGTAAGGTGAAATCTCAAGGTTGTTTTGATTTGCATCTCTCTGATGGCTAAGGATGTTGAGCATCTCTGTAGGTGTTCCTCTGCCATTCTATATTCCTCCACATAGAATTCTCTGTTTAGCTCTGTACCCCATTTTTTATTAGATTTCTTGATTCATTGTTTTTTAATTTTTTTAGTTCTTTATATATTCTGGATATTAGCCCTCTGTCAGATATAGGATTGGTGAAGATACTTTCCCAGTCTGTAGGCTGTCGTTTTGTTCTGAGGACAGTGTCCTTTGCTTTACAGAAGCTTTTCAGTTTCATGAGATCCCATTTATCGATTGTTGCTCTTAGAGCCTGTGCTGTGTTGGTGTTGTGTTCAAGAAGTTGTCTCCTGTGCCAATGGTTCAAGGCTCTTCCCCACTTTTTCTTCTAACCGAGTTAGTGTATCTGGTTTTATGTTGAGATCTTTGATCCACTTGGACTTTAGTTTGTGCAGGGTGATAAATAAGGATCTATTTGCATTTTTCTGCATGTGCACATCCAGTTCGACCAGGACCATTTGTTGAAGATGCTGTCTTTTTTCCATTGAATGGTTTTGGCTTCTTTGTTGAAAATCAAATATTCTATTTAGTAGTATATATTCTCTAAATTATTGGGAAGAAAGCATTCAAAGTATTCCATAATAGTTCTCTAGATGCACTGGTATGTAACGCCCTCCCTTTTAATCTCTAATGTTATTAATTTGGATCTTCTCTCTCTCTCTCTCTCTTTTTTAATTTGACTATTTACTATTTATTTATCATCCAAAAAAAACCAATTCTTTGTTTTATAGATGTGTGTGTGTATCTGTGTGTATGGGTAATTTTCATGTGTGCAGATACACATACTCCTATGTGCATATTCATATATAAGGCATCTTTTTTCAGTTATTCTCCACATTGTTTTCAGAGACAAGTTCTCTCATTTTTACCTGGAGTTCACTCAGCTGCCTAGAGTAGCTGCTGTTTCCGCTTCCCCAATAACAGGATGGCAAGCACATTCCTTCACGCCCAGTATTTTCATGTAGGTCCTGGAGATTTAACTTAGTTTCTCTTGTTATCATAGCAAGCACTTTACTGACTGAGTCATCTCCCTAGCTCTGTTTTACTGCTTCTTTCTATTGTTCTTTCAGTTTCTACCTATTATTTTCATGCTGATCTTTATTAGTTCTTTTTATAGACTAAAGTAATTTTGGCTGTATCTTGTATTTCTAAGATCTTCAGATATATCATTTAGTTGCTGATGGAGCTTTGGTTGTATTTCTAACATAAGCATATGCATCTATAAATTTTCCTCTTAGAACTGCCTTTTCTGTATGAAAAATGTTATGGTAACCTGTTTTCATTTCATCTGATTCTAGGAATTTTTAAATTTCTGCCTTCATTTCTTTAATATACTCTTATCTTTCTTATTTTATTTGTTCAATCATTGTGTAAATGTATAGCTTCTGTAGGTTACTTTTGTTCTTGAATTTTAGCTTTCTTTTATTATTACCTAATAATATGTACAAAAATTATTTTTACTTCTTCTGAATAAGGGTGAAGGCTTCACTAAGTAGACCTGGCTTGCCTGGAGCTGACTATATAGGCCAGGCTGGACTCCAACTCTCAAATAAGTACCTGCCTCTGCCTCTTAGTGCTGAAATTAAAGGCTATTTTTGGCTTTTTGGTACTTGCTGAGACTTGTATTGTGGCCTAAAATGTGACCTCTTTTACAGAAAGCCCCATGAGCTTATGGGAAAATGTGCACTCAGGGACTGTGGAAGACACTATTCTGTAGACTTGCATTAAGCTCGTTTAGCTCATCATATATTTTGATCCTGAAGTTTCTTCATTGATTGTTTTTAATTTAAATGGGCTATATGTTGATGAGAGTGCAGAATTGAAGTCACTTGCTTTTATCATACTTGTCCTTATCTGCGGTTTTATGGCAAATAGTGTTTCTTTTATGAAATTGGACACACTAACATCCAATGAACAGATATTTACAATCATTCCATCCACTTGATGAATTCCCTTTATTAGCATACATTCTGACTACTTTGGGCTTGAATTGAACCCTCTCAGCTGTGAGTGTCGCCGTTTGCTGTCAGCGTTCTTGGTTCATTGTTTTACTTTTGATCTCTTGTGTGTTTTCCAGGGAGGTGTGTTTCTCACAGACTACAAGCAGTTGCTTCTTGTGCAATTCAGTGAGTCTGCAACTTGTACTTGGCTCGTTCCTTTTAAAATGGAAGTGTATACTCCAGGGTGCTTTTATCCCCATCCTTCTATGTTGAGAAACATACGTGATAAATAACTTACCAGTTATCAATTTATTAAGGATCATTAGAAATTGTACCAGATTTTGACATAATAAGACTTTACTTGAGAATTCTGAACTCAGGATGTTAGTAAATGGGAAAACTTGGTTTTCTCTCTTGAGATAGGTAGTCATAATATGGGTTATATAACCAAACAACACAGGAAATTTTATCAATTCCTCTGGCCACCTTGCAGTACAGATTAACTAAAGGTCTGTCAAGGATGGAATTTAGACATCAGGTGATATGATCCAAACATGTCACTTATTGAAGAACCACTGCTTCCTTGAGAGGTTTGGATTGAGAGAACTTAATATACCAGGGAGAGAGTCTTGGGGGGGAGGAGTATGTAAGTATTGGTTAGCAAAAGATTGTAGTGACATTTTTTGTATTCTTCAAATCATATCACCTCTCCATTTGAGTAACTAGTTCTTGATTGGCTTTGTGGTGTTAGTAAGACATGGGCACATATACTCTTTTACAGAGAAGGCATTTGACCTAGTTTGCCTCAATTATAATATGTCTACATATCTGGTTTTACTGTTGGGGAAGAGAAAAGAGAAACATGAAAGACAAATATGTAATAGTATTTGACCATAGAGATGAGGGGCAGTTTTCAGAGGAGCCTGAACTCTGGAGAACTGAAGAAAAAGAATGCTAGAATCCAAGATTCACAAAATGTGGCCCACCTCTGACTGGGTTTCTTTTAGTGGTTAGGTGGTTAAATTGGGTTTCTCTCCCCCCCCCCCCCAAAAAAAAAAAGACACCGCCAGCTATGCAGTAGAGCCTAAGTGCTCTGCTCAGATCCCTGGACTCTATTCCTCCCATTTTGCCTCTCATTTTTTTATATCCTTTTTGCTTCCAGTGATGACAGTTCATAGTCCTGTTTGCTTACTCTGAATATAAAACCTTCTTCTTCACCTGGATTTTAGCAATGCTGAGTCGTACTACTGCAGAGCTCATTTCTAAAGTCTGTTCTTTTGCTTGGCTGCTTCTGTTCTTGATCTGAAATGTTCAACTCCCTTTCCAGTCTCTTTCTCAAGTACTTGGTACAAATCCCCAAACATACTGGCCACGACCAGTACCAGTCCGTGCATGTGCCCCTGCATATGTGCCTCTATATGTACCTTATATAGAGGTATAAGTCTCTCTATAAAGCCCGGCGCCTGGGATTGAGCAGTGTGGTTGTCTGGCTCCGTAACAGACAGCTTATTCTGAAAATGCTGGGTTAAGTTTTAAGGCATTTGGTTAAATGTCTTCTATTTTTCAATTTGGGTCCAAGTCCAAATCTTACGCAGCAACAAGATGCATTCTGGAACACAATTTCAGAGTTGATTCCAGAGATCATAAGGGATTTTAGGTTACATATAAAGATTGTATGCTGTGAGATCATAGAATTGATATCAAGCCTTCTACCTTCTTTTTTAAAAAATTTTTATTTTTTTATATTAATCACAGGTTATTTACTTTGTATCCCAGCTGTAGCTCCCTCCCTCACTCCCTCCCAATCCTACCCTCCCTCCCTCATCTCCACCCATGCCCCTCTCCAAGTCCACTGATAGGAGAGGTTGTCCTCCCCTTCCATCTGACCCCAGCTTATCAGGTATCTTCAGGACTGGCTACAATGTCCTCCTCTGTGGCCTAGCAAGGCTGTTCCTCCCTCAGAGGAGGGTCAAAGAGCCAGCCACTGAGTTTATGTCAGAAGTAGTCCCTGTTCCCCTTACTAGGGTACCCACTTGGATACTGAGCTACCATAGGCTACATCCGAGCAGGAGTTCTAGGTTATATCCATACATGGTCCTTGGTTGTAGAAACAGTCTCATAAAAGACACATGTGCTCTGATACATTTGGTCCTTGTGGAGAGACTCTACCTAGCAATGTATCAAAGTAGGTGCTGAGACTCATAACCAAACCTTCGTCAGAGTGCAGGGAATCATAAGAAAGAAGGGGGCGTTAGTGTGACCTGGAGAGGACAGTTTTTGTGTATTTAGCTAACTTCTGTCTTTCTGTGCCTAACTATAGACTCAAAACACCTTACACAAAGACTAGTTTCCTACATAGAGATAAAGTCATTTGGATGTATGTAGAAGCATGGTCCAATAGCTGAATTCTAATCTCCATGAATATGACAAATGTAATTCAAGGGTTTTAAGCATCCAGGTGCCTAATTTAGTTAATTCCTGAGCTGCAAAAAGCCTGACAAGAAGTTTCAAGAAAATCAAGGGGAAAGGCTGAATACTTAACTTGTTTTGGGCATGTGGTAGGTAGTCAAATTTTTTTTTTGTAAATTAAGTATAGTGAAGTCCACACAATATGTGAAAAAGGGATTTCCAGAACCAAGAGTGGAATTCTGGTAGATATGCCTGGGATTTCATTGCAATATAGAAAATAGGCTTTGTGTCATAAAGAGGAAGGAACTGGTTATTGTTTTTCCTTTTTAGTTGGAGGTATAAACTTCCTGGATGGTGTATCTCACATAAAGTAACAGATATTTATTCTAGTGTTTTGTATATCTATATGTGATTTTTGTTAGTCTATAAAAAATCTTCAATAAATGTCTCAAAGGAAATTAAGAAGGAGATTACCTAGCCCAGGCTAGTATTTTTAAGGAGATGCAGTGACAGAGATGCTGAGATGGAAAAAGCAGAAGAGAAATTTGAAGATAACAATCACTAAGTATATGCCAGTCTTGACCTTTGTTAATAAACTTACTGAATTTTCCTTCACAAATCCAGAAAGATATTTCATTTAAAACAAACATAAACCATGTCTTAAACACCTCGGGAGATTAGGATACAAATTCAGCAAATACGTCATAATGATCTGAAAGGCTTTGTCAACCTCACTTATATAGGCCAGATGTGGTTCTCAGATGTTTCCAGGAAAAGATCACTTTAAATCAGGATAACCCAGGGAAAATCCTGCTTTAAAAAGATAGAAAGAAAAATATTTATACACATATATGAAGTATTAAAGATTAAATCCATATGAACTTTAAATGAAACTCCAAAAATGTCTATTTTAAGCTTTTAATGCTTTAAAACCCAGAGACCAAGGAGATAAAATGCCCACATGACAGCATTCTAAAAATCTTCCTGACAGTGCAGCCTCTACACTAAAAGAAAAATGATGCCAAGAGGAATTGGAAAAGTTTGCCATAGAGTTATGCTTTGATAAATCACCTATTATATTACAGGTACACATTTATCTGTGTTCAACCTTATCTCACTTAATGTTTAATGCTACTTCTTAGATATTGTCTTATCATTCAACTAAACAATTGTATAGTAAGTTAAAATAATGGTCACAAGGCAACCACAGTGTGTTGAAATGCATGTGAGTTGACTATAAAGATACAGCAGAAAAAAAATCAATAAGGAAAATAAACTGCAAATTTCCACTAATGGTGAAAAATGTAAGTTTGTTTCTAAATTATGGTTGTCTATTTCTTGTTACTATAATGCAGTAACTAAAGCAGGCTAACTTAATTCTTTAAAGACTTATTTAGCTCACAGGTCTAGAGGTTCAAGGATATATTTGCAGCATCAGCATGGCTCTCTTAGCACCTCATGATGGAAATGTATGTAAGAACTTAAAAATTCACATTGTATCAGGAAACCAAACACGGGTCCTTCTGAGAACATAACCAAAAAACCAAGGAAGGACCACTCACTCTCCATCTTCAAAGTTCTACCAACATTTCCAAGGCCAAACTTCAAGCACATGAAACATTGATGGGAAAAACAACAACCAAACTCTGCATAAAGTTGATTATAATTTGGACTACCACAAAATCTAACTCTTGGGTTTGGTTACATCCTTAGAATAAAAAGGTGTATGTTGAAATCTAAGTAATTTACAATCATTTGACCTGAAGCACCAGATGGTTGGCTGAAAGATTAACCATCAAATGATTATTCCCAGACTAACATATACATCTCAGGATGCAAGGCCTGAAGCAGCCCAGACCAACTTCTGGTGTTCATGGAGCAGGTAAATGAAAGAATAATCAGCATGAAAGTTGACTGGAGTGCAATTCTGTATGTAAAATCTGTTTCCCATCAGTTTCTGTTACAAGATTATATTCAGCTAATCAACATATATTTATTGACTTGTTTATCAAAAATGCAATTTTCATTAGTCTTTAAATTATGGAGATAGGATAAACAGTGACACATTTAATAAATCAGCAAGCATATCTGCCATTTTCTGGTCACAGAGAAAACATTGTCAGCTCTTTCCCAGGCACTTCTAGTCCTTTCTAGCAATATGCAGCCAGACTTAGCTTGTTATCAATCTTCTCATTCTTCACCTGGGGTTTATCTAAGGCAGACCCGCTGATTGCTAAAGATAAAGAACCAGCAATTCAAGATGCTGAGATCTCTTGTTAACTTATAATATGCTGGGCAATAGCCATAGCTTTTAAACTGTTTTCGTTCATTAAATATCAATAAACAATCTCTAAGCAAGTGCCTTCATTATCAAGGAAATTGGACACTATAATGTTAAGGTAATACTTTCAGACAAAAGTAGAATATTATTGATGAAATATATAGTAATAAGTATAAGGACACACAATTTTATGAGGATAGGGGCTCTGTTTAAAGAAAGTATCTCGAAATAACATCGTTTATTGATTGTTGCCATTGACAACTTTACACAAGAAGAACAATCATTCTGATTCTGTGGGCCGGGAATCAGTTGTCTTTAGTTCTGTAGCTGCCAGGATCCAGCAGATAACTCCAAGCCCCTGACCGCATAGACAGTCCTGGCTAAAGTCAGTGGATGACAAAACAAAGCCAGTAGACATGAGTTTGAGAAAAAAAACAACAACATTTTTAGGGATGGGAAATAACAGACAGGGCTAATGGAGAGACTGAAAAGGTGAGAAGGGAAACATGCATTATGTACGTGTGTAAGAGTGAGCTGAGCATAAACATTCACTTCCCTCTGATCCCCAGCTGTGGCTGCAATGTGACCAGCAGCCTCAGGGACTTGCTGTGACTTCCTCACCATGATGCACTGTACCCCACAAGAGTGAGCAAAGGTAAACCACGTCTTTCTTATGTTGTCAGGATATTTGGTTGGAGCAACAAGATAAGTAATTAAGACCGCATGCATAATGTGTTAATGAAGCAGGGGTGGGGGTTGTTATGTTTGTTTCTCTCTTTGTTTTTAATTTATTTTTTATAAATTACACTTTATTCACTTTGTATCCCAACTGTAGCTCCCTCCCTCATCCACTTCTAATCCCTCCCTTCCTCCTCTCCATCCATGCCCCTTCCCCAATCCACTGATAGGGGAGGTCTTCCTCCCCTTCAATCTGATCCTAGTCTATCAGGTCTCATCAGGACTGGCTGCATTGTCTTTCTCTGGGGCCTGGTAAGGCTGCTTCCCCCTCAGGGGGAGGTGATCAAAGAGCCAGCCACTGAGTTCATGTCAGAGATAGCCCCTGTTCCCCTTCAAACACTGAGCTGCCATTTACTACATCTGGGCAGGGGTTCTAGGTTATCTCCATGAATGGTAATTGGTTGGAGCATGACTCTCAGAAAAGACCCCTGTGCCCAGATTATTTTTCTCTCCTTGTGGAGCTCCTGTCGCCTCCAGGTTTTTCTATCTCCCCTTTCTTTCATAAGATTTCCTGCACTCTGCCCAAAATTTGGCTGAGTCTCAGCATCTGCTTTGATACCCTGCAGGGTAGAGTCTTTCAGAAGCCCTCTGTGGTAAGATCCTGTCCTGTTCCCTATTTTCTCCCTCTTCTGATGGTCATCCTGTTTGCCTTTCTGAGTAAGGATTGATCATCTTACCCAGGGTCCTCCTTCTTGCTTAGCTTCTTTAGGTGTACAGATTTTAGTATGATAATCCTACATTATATGTCTAATATCCATTTATAAGTGAATATATACCATGTGTGTCTTTCTGCTTCTGGGATACCTCACTCAGGATGATCTTTTCTAGTTCCCACCATTTACCTGAAAATTTCATGATTTCCTTGTTTTTAATTGCTGAGTAGTATTTCATTGTGTAAATGCACCACAATTTCTGTATCCATTTCTCTGTTAATGAACATCTGGGTTATTTCCAGGTTCTGGCTATTACAAATAAAGCTACTACAAACATGGTTGAGCAAATGTCCTTGTTGCTTACTTGAGTATCGTTTGGATATATGCCTAGGAGGGGCATAGCTAGATCTTGAGGTAGCACTATTCCTAATTGTCTGAGAAAGCACCAGATTGATTTCCAAAGTGGCTGTACAAGTTTATATTCCTACCAGCAATGGAGGAGGGTTCCCCTTTCTCCACAACCTGCATGTGTTGTCACTTGAGTTTTTGATCTTAGCCATTCTGATAGGTGTAAGGTGAAATCTCAGGGTTGCTTTGGTTTGCATTTCCCTGATCGATAAGGATGTTAAACATTTCTTTAAGTGTTTCTCTGCCTGTTGTAGGCAGAGATTAATATTTGCTATGGGTTTAACTTCTGGTAACGCTGCTGTTAATCCTCAGTAGCTGTATAACCAAATCACCACACAGAGACTGGGTTTTTAGTTAACCTAGAACACAATGCTGGGCAATATTTACTCCCTCCTAAACCTCCAAGCCCTCAGTTTCCTATCATTTAGATTTCCCACATTATACTTGCTTTTTTGTGAAATCTTAAGTCTGGTTCATGCTCCAAGTCCTCCAAGCTCTCTCCTCCCGCTCTGCTCTCCTCATGCAATCTTCTCCTAGAACTCCTCCTCCTTCTCACCCCTTCCTGTTCTCTAGCTCCTCCCCTCTTTCCTGTCCTCTGGGTCCTCCCATTGCACAACATTGTATCTAGTTGCTTTATTTGTGTCCTGTTTACACAAGAGTTGAGACAGGATGCTTATAGTGAGTATCACAATGCAATATCCAAACTGAAACCAGAGAGTTGGGGGTGGGGAAATCAGCATTTGAATTAACAAGGGTAAGGTGTATACATTTTAAAAGAACATTATACCAACATCTGCCATTCAATATTCCTCTACAGAGAGTTCTCTGTTTAGCTCTGTACCCCATTTTTAATTGAATTACTTGATTGTTGCTGTTTAACTTCTTGAGTTCTTTATATATTCTGGATATTAGCCCTCTGTCAGATAAAGAGTAAAGATACTTTCCCAGTCTGTAGGCTGTCTTTTTTGTTGTGATGATAGTGTCCTTTGCTTTACAGAAGCTTTTCAGTTTCATGAGGGCCCATTTATTGATTGTTGCTCTTAGAGCCTGTGCTGATGGTGTTCTGTTCAGGAAGTTGTCTCCTGTGCCAATGAGTTCAAGGCTCTTCCCCACTGTTTCTTCTAACTGATTTAGTGTGTCTGGTTTTATGTTGAGGTCTTTGATCCACCTAGACTTTAGTTTTGTGCAGGGTGATAAGTATGGCTCTATTTTCATTTTTCTGCATGTAGACATCCAGTTAGACCAGCACCATTTGTTGAAGATGTTCTTTTGGCATCTTTTTTGGTTTTGGCATCTTTGTAAAAAACTCAGGTGTCCAAAAGTGTGTGGGTTTATTTCTGGGTCTTCTATTCCATTGATCCACCAGTCTGTTTCTATGCCAGTACCATGCAGTTTTTAAAACTGTTGCTCTATAGTACAGATTGAGATCAGGGATGGAGATACCTCCAGAAGATCTTTTATTGTAGAGGATTGTTTTGACTATTCTGGGTTTCTTGTTATTCCATATGAAGTTGAGAATTTTTCTTTCCAGGTCTGTAAAGAATTGTGTTGGTAATTTGACGGGAATTGCATTGAATCTTGTGATTGCTTTTGGTAAGATGGCCATTTTTACTATGTTAATCCTGCCAAGCCATAAGCATGGAAGATCTTTCCACCTTCTGATATCTTCTACTATTTCTTTCTTCAGAGACTGAAAGTTTTTTTCATACAAGTCTTTGACTTGTTTGGTTAGAGTTACACTAAGGTATTTTATGTCCTTTGTGGCTATTGTGAAGGGTGTTGTTTCCCTAATTTCTTTCTCAGCCCAGTTGTCTTTTGTATACAGGAGGGCTACTGTTTTTTGTTTGTTTGTTTTTGTTTTGTTGAGTTGATTTTGTATCCAGCCACTTTGCTGAAGGTTTTTATCAGCTGTAGGAGTTCCGTGGTCGAATTTTTGGGGTCACTCAGTTATACTATGATATCATCTAAAAACAGTGATACTTTAACTTCTTTCTTTCTGATTTGTATCCCCTTGATCTTCCTTAATTGTCTTATTGCTCTAGCAAAGACTTCAAGAACTATGTTGAAGAGATATGGAGAGAGTGGGCAGCCTTGCCTTGTCCCCGATTTCAGTGGGATTGATTTAAGTTTCTCTCCATTTAGTTTGATCTTGGCTATAGGCTTGCTGTATATTGACTTTACTGTGTTTAGGTATGTGCCTTTTATCCCTGATCTCTCCCAGAGTTTAAATGGGCATTGTATTTTGTCAAATGCTTTCTCAGCATCTAAGGAGATTATCATGTGTTTTTTTTTCTTTCAATTTATATGGCGTATTACATTGATAGATTTCTGTGTATTGAACCACCCCTGAATACCTGGGATGAAGCTTACTTGGTCAGAGTGGATGATATCTTTGATGTGTTCTTGGATTTGTTTTGCAAGTATTTTGTTGAGTATTTTTGCATCTCTTATGGCCTGAAATTCTCTTTCTTTGTCGGGTCTTTGTGAGGTTTAGGTATCAAGGTGACTGTGGATGTATAGAATGAGTTTGGTAATGTACCTTCTGTTTCTATTTTGTGGAATAATTTGAAGAGTATTGGTGTTAGCTCTTCTTTGGTAGAATTCAGCGTTGAAACCATCTGGCCCTGGGCTTTTTTCAGATGGGAGACTTTTGATGACAGCTTCTATTTTCTTAGGGGATATAGGACTGTTCAATTGATTTACCTGGTCTTGATTCGGCTTTGGTAAGTGGAATCTATCAAGAAAATTGTCCATTTCTTTTAGATTTTCAAAATTTGTGGTGTGTAGGCTTTTGATGTAAGTCCTAATGATTGTTTGGATTTCCTCACTGTGTTATTATGTCCCTCTTTTCATTTCAGATTTTGTTGATTTGGGTGGTATCTTTCTGCATTTTAGTTGGTGTGGCTAAGGGTTTGTCAATTCTATTAATTTTCTCAAAGAACCAGCTCTTGGTTTCATTGATTCTTTGAATTGTTTTATTTGTTTCTAATTTTTTTTTTTATTTCAGCCCTGAGTTTGGTTATTTCCAGCCATCTACTCCTCTTGGGTATGGCTGCTTCTTCTTTTTTTTTTTTTTCTAGGGCTTCCAGTTGCTTGAGTGAAATGTTTTGAATTTTTTCTTGAACTTTCCTCTCAGCACTGCTTTCATTGTGTCCCATAAGTTTGGGTATGTTGTGCCTTCATTTTCATTGAATTCTAGGAAGACTTTAATTTCTTTATTTCTTCCCTGACCCAGCTGTCATTCAGTAGTGAGTTGTTTAGTTTCCATGTTTATGTAGACTTATTGCTATTTCTGTTGTTGTTGAGGTCCAGCTTTAGTCCATGGTGGTCAGACAAGATACAGGGGATTATTTCAATCTTCTTGTATTGGTTGAGGTTTGCTTTGTGACTAACTATATGCTCTATTTTGGAGAAGGTTTGGTGAGGTGCTGAGAAGAAGGCAAATTCTTTTGTGTTTGGGTGAAAGGTTCTATAGATGTCTATTAGGTCCACTTGATTCATGACCTTGGTTAGAGTCATTGTTTCTTTGTTTAATTTCTGTTTTGTTGACCTGACCTTTGTTGAGAGTGGAGTGTTGAAGTCTTCCACTATTAATGTCTGGGCATCTATGTGTGGTTTAAGTTTTATTAATGTTTCTTTTATAAATGTGGGTGCCCTTGTGTTTGGGGCATAGATGTTCAGGATTGTAATGTCTTGTTGGTGGAGTTTTCCTTTGATGAGTATGAAGTGTCATTCCCCATCTCTTTTGATTAATTTTGGTTGAAAGTCTATTTTATTAGATATTAGAATGGCTACTCCTGCTTTGTTCCTGGGTCCATTTGCTTGGAAAACCATCTTCCAGCCCTTTACTCTCAGGTAATGTTTATCTTTGTGACTTAGATGTGTTTCTTGTATGCAACAGATTGTTGGTTCTTGTTTATACATCCATTCTATTAGTCTGTGTCTTTTTATTGGAGAATTGAGTCCATTGATGTTGAGAGAGATTAACGACCAGTGGTTGTAAGATCCTTTGATTTTGATGTTGATTGTGGTAGTGTGTTTGTTTACTTGGAGACTTTTAGTTTTGCTGTAGTGAGGTTATTTATTTCCTGTGTTTTCCTGAAAGTAATTAATTCTCTTGGGTTGTATTTTTCCTTCTAGCATCTTCTGTAATGTTAGATTTGTGGGTAGGTATTGTTAAATTTATTTTTGTCATTGAATACCTTGTTCACTCCATCTATGATGATTGAGAGTTTTGCTGGGTATACTAGCCTGGGCTGACATCTGTGTTCATTTAGAGTCTGCGTGATATCTGTGCAGGCCCTTCTGGCTCTCATAGTCTCTGTTAAGAAGTCAGGTGTGATTCTGATGGGTTTGCCATTATGTGTTATTTGTCCTTTTTCCCTTGCAGCTTTTAGTGGTTTTTTTTTCTTTGTTTTGTATACTTGCTGTTTTGATTTTTATATGGTGGAAGGATTTTCTTTTCTGGTCTAATTTATTAGGTGTTCTGTAGGCCTCTTGTATGCTTATAGGCCTTTCCTTTACATTGGAGAAATTTTCTGCAATGTATTTGTTGAAAATACTTTCTGGGCCTTGGAGACAGGAATCTTCTTTTTCCTCTATTCCTACTGTTCTTAGGTTTTGTCTTTTCATGTTGTCTTTGATTTCTTAGATGGTTTGTGTTGGCAATTTTTTTTGATTTATCATTGACTTCTTCCATTTATCTTCCACACCTAAGATTATTTCTTGTAGTCTGTTGGTTATGCTTATCTCTGTAGTTCCTGTTTTCTTCCCTAAGTGCTTCCTCTTCTTGATTTTCTACATTTGTGTATTCTTTAATTTTTCCAATTCTATCTTCATATCTTGAACCATTTTCTTGATTTCCTTCACCTGTCTGACTGTATTTTCCTGTTTTCCTACAATTCAGTCACCTGTTTGCTTGAACATTCCTCTGTTTCTTTTATTTCTTTCAGTGATTTAATAATTTCTACTCTGAAGGCCACAAAATTTTTGGCTGCATCTTCCTGTATTTCTTTACAGATGGCCACAATCTGTTTGACTTTATCTTCCTCTAATTCTTTACACATTTTATTTGTTTCCTCAATTATCCTCTTCATAAGCATAGAGGTAAGGTCATCTTCTTGAATTTCACTTATATTCGGGTGTCTAGAGCTACTTGCCCCTGGATAACTAGGATCTGGAGATGCCATATTGCTTTGCCTTTTGCTGTTGTACTTTTACGCTGACCTCAACCCATCTGACTGTCTTGAGTATTGGCTGTTAGTTTCTGGTGCGTGCTGGAATCCTGGGGTGGGAGAGTCGCCTTGGCAGGAAGATGGTTGTTCCTGAAGGAGGCACCTTGGCTTTTTGGGTATGGCAGTACTTCTCAGGAATTGCCACAGTTCACCTTAGGTTTATGGACCTGTGTGGTAACTGTGGTTATTGGTAGTCAGAGGGTCTGTCCTCTCACAAGGAGAAGTCCTGGAGACAGCTGCCCTGCTGCTGGGTTTTTGTCTCTGAATTTAACAAACTCCTGCTGCTGCTCTTACACTGTGTTTTCTGAACACAGCCCTCTTGAACCAGGGAGCCCCATGGTTTGGTCAGTTTAGCTAGGCATAACTGGTTGCACCTTGGAGCAGTATCTAGGGGCTGATCCAGTGGATCTCAGGCTTCTGTAGGTCTGAGGTTGGAGTTCTGTGCCCCAGTACCCAAGCAGTAATCAGTGGCAGGTGAGTGCCTCACTCATGTGTGTGGCAGGAGGCTAGAGCCTGGAGCCTGAGGGAACCCAAAAACTTTTGTGGAGTTGGGTGTCCTGAGGTCAGATGGATGTTTCCCCCAGCACTACGGAGTTTCTTCCTATCAGGGAGACTCAGTCAGTGGTGTTTTGAGGTCCACAGTTCTGTCTGGGATGGTGAGTAGAGCATGCAGGCACAGGTGAGTGGCTCTGCGTTGGTGACTGAGCACCTGCAGAAACCCGGAACTTTTCCCAAAAACTTTTTTTGGGGGGTGGAAGGGGGTGATCTGCTTGGTGTCCTGAGGTCAGACCCAGCCTCTGGTGTTGTGGTGCCCACGGTTCAGTCTGAGATGGTGGTCAGAGCACACAGGTGTGTGGCTCTGGGCTGGTGACCAAACACCTGCTAGGACCAGAGATCTCTTCCAGGGTTCAGCTGGGTGACCTGAACCTGTTTGCTTACCACACCATGGGCTTTCCTCTCACCTGGGAAACGCAATCACTGGTGTTTTAGGGCCCAGAGTTTGGTCTGTTGGTCGCATGTAGTCAGTGCTGTCCTGCTCATCAGACACAGTGTTCTCATTGTGCCGCCATCTTGGATCCTCCTTGTTTGTTTCCTTTATCTGAAGCAAGAACTTTGCATGACAAGCAACTACTCATATGTGAGGCTAGTTATGCTTGCTCATGAGATAACTGCAAGTGTTGCCTAGCTTACACCAAACATTGCAACTACAGGTAGGAGAAATTCCCTGGTTTGCTCTCTCTTTCTATGTAGTGAATCATTCCACTGAGCAGTAATCCTTTTATTATTTCTTGATGGGATAAGAACTCCAGGACATGTGGAGTGGATAGCTCTGACTGTAGGTTTCTCATGTAATTGGAATGGACAGGACAGGAGATAGAATGTCTGGGAGCTGGAAGCTGGTTAGGCATTTTTCTTCCTTCATGCAGAATCCAACTCTGTCCCTGTTGTCTTTCTTCTTGGGCTCTTGATGGCTCCCAAACATCTTGACAGACCTATATCAATCATAATGTTTACATACCAATTGAAAGTGTGATGTGTAGATGTCTAGAATGTAAGATGGAAACTATCACCTTCATGACCCATGTACAGCACTTCTGCTGTGCTCTATTGGTTACCATTATGTCAGAGTCAAGGGAAGAGACACCACCTTCAGCTTTGAGGAGCAGCAGCTTTCTAGAAGAATGTGTCGTCTGGGAGTGGAGATTGAATCTGTATTTGGATAATACAAGATGAAAGCAATGTCAAAGTGATGAACTGGTATTAGTCATTCATTCAGTGCAGAGGACTTAACAGTAAAAGAAGCCTTAGACTTCATCTGCTGACCACTCAGAAGCCAGCTTACTTCCAGAAAAGTTGTGACTAGGAGTGAGAAAAAAAGAAACTACTTCGTCATGCTAAGTAAACCCTGGTATTCTTAAAATGTACTGTCAGTGCTGCAAGTAATTCCTGGTCACCTGCTTCATATCTTCCATGGCGGCACAGCTCATTCAGTGAGTTAAAAGAAGAATTCTGAATGGTGGAAATGCCACATCAGACTTTAACTGACAGCAGATTTTCTTATCGGTGAATAAAGTAATAATGCGTCCTGTGACCTAGGACGTGTTTTGTGTGGACGAACTGCAGCAGATGCCATGACAATGAAGAAATTTCCTCTTCCGAGGGACAGTCAGAAAAGATCACAGAGAGTAAATGGTGTAAGAACTTTCTAGGTGTGGGGAGGTAAAACAAAGCACAAGGATGAGGCAGGAAGGGATGGAGAGTGTTTGAAGAGCATTCTGAATGGAGCCCCGTCTCTTCTAGCCAGGTTTTGCTTTGCTGTGTGGTATAGGTAACCCCCATTCCAGTCAGTCTTCCACTTCCCTTGTGGGGTTCTGGCCAGTCCATCACGACTCCTTGGAGGACCTCTCAGTTCCACATTGCTCTGTGTCAATACTATAACCTTGAGACCAAGATTCCCTTGGAAGATGCTGCATGGAAGATGAAGCTTTGTCTCTTTTACCCACTGGGATATTCTTTATAAGGTTTTTAATGACAAAGGGCATTCATAACTTAAAAATGAAATGTAACACCCAGTGAGCTGCCTCAGGAAGTAAAGGCACTGCCACCAAGCTTAGAGATCCAGGTTTGGTCCCAGGACCCACATGGTAGAAAGAGGTAACTGACTCCTCCACGTGCTCACCATGGACGTGTGCACACACTCAATACATGGAAAAATGAGGTTTGAAGTGTGAGTCGCCACAATACACTACTAATGCCCATCTTTAATCCCAAAGCATTCCCTGAGTCAGCTACCCTTCACCCGTTCAGTTACTTAGATACATCTCTACGTGTCTGATGTTAGCTTAGAGGCCAGTCTGATCTAACGTGCTGAGACAACCATAGATACTTGACAAAACCATGTTTTCTAAAACAGAAAAAATGTATGTTTTATGATACTATACTTTCCTAACCAACATGAGCCTAATTTAATTTGAACTCTTTATAACTCCAAATTTTCCTCAGCATTAAATATGTGATATGACTTTCTCAGCAGTTACTGAAAATAATAGGACTTAATTACTGAGAAATACTTCACACACATTTTCTCATTAATTCTCCCAACAACTCTATGAAGTAAGTACTGTTATCACTTTCCTTTATAATAGATACCAACTGAGAGACAGGAAGGAAAGCCTGCAGGACCAAAGTCGCACTGCAGGCCGCCACACTTGCTTTTATTCTAGGAACTGTTTTACGGCCATTAACAATGCACAGACCCCTCATATTTTGTAATTAAAGCTTATGCATGTTTTTAAAAAGTTTTCCTGCTTCTTCCTTTAGTTTTTTTTTTAAATCACTCCTGTTGAGTAGTAATTTACATATCATCAACTGTGTTCCTTTAAACTAATCAGCTTGAACATCTTTATACTAAGTTATACCCATGATACTCCCAGACAGACTCGGGGCTGGACTTCTCAGCATCACAAAGATTTCTTTGTGTGCTTTCTTGGCCCATGCCCATCTTCCCAAAGGCTGGTCGTGGCTACAGAGGGCGGTGGGAGTCAGGGAGCATATTCTCTCCTGTGCCATGTGCCTGGCTTCCCTCTCTCAGCAGTAAGTTCTTCACACTCAGCCATGTTGTGATCAGTGAGATAAACAGATAGTTTTACCAAATAGCATTTCATTGTAAATCCTCACTTATTCATTTTGATGATTTGTTGGGCTATTTCTAGCTGTTGATTTTTATGAAAGACACTGCCGAATTTGTGCCTTTATATAGCCATTCTGTATTTTCAGTTCCCGGAGCAAATGTGTGGGAGGAAAGTTGTTAGGTTAGTTGGCGACTATGTGGCGGTGAAAGCAGCTGTACCGGTTTACATTTTCTTCTGTTCTGTTTGTTTTATACCTTGACCAGCACTTGGTGTGAGTGGCCCTTTTTAAGGCTATTCTACAAATATACATTAATATGTCGTTTCTATTTTAATATGTACTCCCTTGATAATTCATGATCATGAGCATATTTTGTATGTTTATTGAACATTTTTATTTCTTTCATTGTGATGAATCTATTCAAACTTCTTGCCAATTTTGTTTTGTCTATTTGAGTACTAACCTACCCACACAACTTCCATATAGAAGTCCTTTGTTCAATTTATTTACTGTATATATTGTCTCCCATGCTGTGGCTCGCTTTCTCATTTTCTTAATAATGTCTTGCAAAGGGCAAACTTATACATTTTAATTAAGTCCTTCTAAGTTTTCTTTTATGAGGACTGAGAAGATGGCTTAGTGTTTGAAATGCTTGCTGAGCAAGAATGAGGACTGCGTTTGACTCTCCAGAACTAACAGGCTCAGTGGACTGGCCTGCCATTCCAACCCTAGAAGGCCAGCCCAAAGACTCCCCAGAGCAAACTGGCCATCGAGCTAGACTAGCCGTATCAGTGAGCTCCGGGATTGATTGAGAGTCCCTTACTCAAAGAACACTGTGGAAAAGCAATCAAAGATGATTCTAGCATAGCTTCCATAGGTATTTGCATACACATGCATGTGCACCCCACACGTGTGCCCACATACATGTTAATATATGCATATACACATGCATATCATGCACATGCACACACAGAGATAAACACACGATGCTAGAAAAAAAGGGATTTTTTTCTTTCGGTTCATGCTTGTGTGTCATGTCGAAACAATATCTGTCAACATTACAAAGACTTTTTCTTATTTTCTTCTAAAAATATTTGCTTCTAACTTCACCTTTATATCTATGACTCATTCATTTCTGGATAACTTAGTCTGATGTGAGGAAGTAGTTGATTACGTTTAAAGTCTCCTTTGCTTTACAGATGCTAGGACTTTCTATCACTATTGCCTCCCACCCCTATATTAGCAATATCTAACCTCTCTTACTTGATATTTCTCGTAGTCTAGAAAACAGGCCAAAGCTATTGAAAGAAACTATGAGCCAGAACCTTGAGAATGCTAGTTTTACATGCGTGCAGTTGAGGCAGCATAGCTCAGAGTCCTGGTTCTGTTGGTGTTCAAAGGCCCCGTGTAGATGAAATGGCCTCATCATAGAACTTCTGGAAAAGTTACATATTAACTTTATTCCTTATTACTTTATGTGAGTAATTTTAAGTTTGTTAAACCAGAGGCCATTTGTTTTACTATTAATAATTCTACATACAAGTTTAATGCCAGTTTAGTGCTACTAATTCCAGTTTAATGTCAGCTATATGATAAAGATTCTGGATAAATGTTAGAACACAATGATGGCAAAAAAAAAAAGATTCTTTTTCAGACTAGTTTCTTTGGGGGTTTGTTCTCACTCTTGTTCTCTCTCTCTCTCTCTCTCTCTCTGTGTGTGTGTGTGTGTGTGTGTGTGTGTGTGTGTGTGTGTGTAGATATATGCATGCCAAAATACATGTGTAGAGATCAGAGGACAACTTGTAGGAGTTGGCTCTCTCCTTCCACCCGCCAGGTGGGCTCTGGAGATCAAACTCAGGTCACTGGCCTTGGTGGCAAATGCCTTTACCAACTGATCCATCTCACTGCCCTCCCTCTTTTTGTATACTTTCTACATCTTATTTACACATTTATATATGATGCACATATGGTACAAAAGTATCATTATCACTTATAATATGAACAGTAGACTTGAAAGGACTCAAATAAAGTCAATTTGAATAAAGCTCATAATATTTTCATATTGCATTCAGTGACTTGTATCATGATTCTGTCCTCAGTGGTGGAATATATGGTTCTAAATTTTAATTTACATTCTGAAATTAAGCACTAATTCTATCATAATGAAATTTCACACATTGGGTTACTGAATTATCACAGAGAGTTGGTGTTTACTAATAAAACATGTTATTGAGAAGCCATATGTCATAACAATATATAAAAATTTATTTTGTAATGATCTAATAAATTATTAACAGTAAAGTGTCTTCTAAATTTTTTAAACACCACGTGCTTGGTGTTGGCCAGCCTTAATCTGTCGCTTAAGGAATAAATTGCTTGAATCAAAGCCACCTCAAAGCTTGATGAAAATTCCTGTGTATTTTCTAGAAAAACATTTGGACATCACCTCATATATTTGTACAATTCCAATATTTATAGTCATTCATATTCAGCATGCGCCTTCTAAATATGCCCGTGAAAAATAAAATGATTACTTTCCCTCAATGTTCAGCAGGCATTCTAAATTAGCCAGCTGCTCTCTTGTCATGGAGAGAAATATATTGACTTTTTGTAAAAACTGACAGTAAATATGTCCATGTCACCAGCCACTTTATATGCAAGAGAAAATTCCATTGGTGCAATGACTTACAGTTGGAGAAGAGCAAGGGTGCATAAAAAGAGAAAGAAGTGGGAACACAGAATCAATGAAGAAAGTGTTTTGTGTGCTCTCCAGGAGTGGCTAGAGAATAATTTATTCTAAGGAAGTGGAATCATTTGTTTTATGGCAAGACAATGATCTCAAAGCCCGTAGGTTGAGTTTATTATGTTATTATTATTATTTATTGTTTTTGTTGTTATTTTTGGAGATTCAGAAGTCATTTAAAAACATGACCTGCTAGAATAATTAAATGCACTAAGTGTATTCATGAAAGCCATGTCATAAATTGTGATTTTGTGCAAAACTATGATGAAAGAGTTAGCCCTCTTAACAACTTTGTCCTTTCTGTGTGGCTCCTCTAATATAAGTAAGAATTCCCACTGTTACTTAATCTTTCTTTCTTTTGTTCCATTATTTGATTCTATTTGGTTCTCACTCGAATGACCATAAATATTGGTAATCTAATTTTTTCTTACCAGTATTGGAATGTGTATCTTAGGGGCAAAATAGGATCATGGAGCACTTATCTTCTTCAAGGATTTTGGTATCAAATCCCTTGTAGTTCAACAACTAACACAGAAATGGATGGCTAATGTTTGGGTTGGGAAGGGCTTTAAAATTCTGTTCTGCTCCCATGACCAGAAGTTAAAGCTGGAGAGACCAAAGCTATCCATCCATTCAATGTCTTCAGAGTGAGGACCTCAGGCTTACCTTATACCCACTCTCTTCTTTTAGTTTCCCTTTGCTTAAAAGTACTGTAATTGTCGGAGGTAATCATCATCTAGGTGGCTGTTTGCGGCCATTGTCTCTTTCCCTAAGCTGTCATCTAACCAAACATTGCTCTACCAGTTTGTCTGAGGCCTCGCAGCATCAGGCACTAAGACACAGCAGTGAACTGAGAATACACTCTGTGAGACAAGATGGATTACAGCTGTGTGGAGACAAACACTTTGAAGCCATCAGACAGAGGATAGGGAACACATTGAAATGTTTGTTATGAAGGAAGGCTGGAAAGGACAAGCAAAATTCTGAACAGTGAGAAGATTTGAGGAAAGTTATAGGAAGATCAAGAGATAAACCATCCTTTTCTTTCCTGATTGTAGGAAATCTTAGCTTTCTACAAAGGCAGAGTTTTCCTCTCTTTTATCTTCTGTATCTTCTGCTCTAATATAGGCTCTCCTCTTTTCTTATCCTAAGAATCTTCAGTGATCTGAAGTTTCTTTTTGTTGTTTTGGTTTGTTTTTCTAGATTTGTCTGTGTAGTCCTGTATGAATTAAAGCTCACTCTGTAGACCAGATTGGCCTCGAACTCACAGAGCTCTGCCTGCCTCTGCCTCTCACGTGATAGAATTAAAGGTGTGCACTTTTACCACCTGGCTGATTTTATGTGATGTGGCATGTATATAGGTAACTGATTAAAGCAGTTGCAATTCCTTCTGGAGAAGGGAAGTGGTTCAGCTGGCCTGCAGTAGCTAGAGAGAGAGGTGGACTGCCCGAGCTAAGGCATATCCTGCTTCTCTTCCTCTCTGCTTGTTAGTTGGGCTTCATTTACAGATCTCATGTGACCTATAGCTTAAAACGTCTCTGCCATTGAATACTTTGTCCTTAGGCCAGGAAAGCTGTAAGAAAGAGAGGAGTCTTGTGTATTTAAAAATAGAAGATGGCCCTGGCCTAGAATGGCTTTTGAAACAGTGAATGCCCTATGCGTGTAAGAGCCTTGACCGTTAGCTAGTTTGTTCAGTGAGCTGAAGGGCGATGACCTCCTGATTGACATTCCTATGCTCTGCATCATCTTAAAATAAAAAGACTCTTTAGCTGAAACTAGAAAAGATCATCCTGAGTGAGGTAACCCAGAACTAGAAAGACTCTCATGGCATATACTCACTTATAAACGAATATTAGCCAGATAATATAGGATAGCCATACTAAAGTCTACAGACTTAAAGAAGCTGAACAACAAGGAGGACCCTAGGGAGGTTAATTCTCATTCTGAAGGGCAAACAGGATAGACAGCAGAAGCAGTGGAAAAGAGGGAACAGGATGGGAGCCTACCATGGATGTCCTCTGAAAGACTCCACTCAGCAGGGTATCAAAGCAGATGCACAGACTCACAGCCAAACTTTGGGCTGAGCACAGGGAAGGTGGGTAGAAGGACCAAGAGGAGCTCTACCAGGAGACCAACAAAGCCAAAAAATCTGAGCCCTGGGTCCTCTGCAGAGACTCATGTACCAACCAAGGACCATGCATGGAGAAGACCTAGAACCCCTGCTCAGATGTAGCCCATAGACAGCTTCAATCTCCATGTGGGTTCCCTAGTCAGGGGAACAGGGGATGTCTCTGACATGAACTTGGTTGCCTGTTCTTTGATCACTTCCCACGAGGAAGTGATATATATATATATATATATATATATATATATATATACATATATATATATATATATTCTCCCTGGAGTCTCAGTGTATGTAGTTGTAGACAAAGATGAAATTTATAAGCCAAAACCACTTTCAGGTGTGAGTACATAAACTATGAATTCCCATAAGAGTCCTGCAAATTTCATTTATGTGTCTTAGCTACAACTTTATTATTTCAGAAGGAAAGACCCAATGGTGTCTTTTCTCTTTACTCACACACTCCCAGGCATTTGCTGAGTGTATAGCATACGCTAGGACTGACCTAACACTGCCTGGACAACATGTTATGGAACTACCTTCTCCATAGTTTGTGTCTCCTCATTCCTGGGTGTTCCAGAGACTCTCATTGTACAAAAATCCTTGTCAAAATCTTCTTCCAAATGAATTGTGAAAAACAACTTGATAGAAATTATGTATAATATCATTAACTTCCAGAGGGCAAATAGTCAACTTTGACTTAACTTGGTATCATCTTGAGGCATAGAGAGTCGCTCTATCTATAGACAAGGCTATTTTGACAAACAACAGTTAAGAGGAAGGTGGTGAAATAAACTGTGATTAATATATAAAAAAATAAAATTTTAATTCAAAAAGGAAGGTGGTGGCTGTAAGTGATAGAACAATGTGGAGTGTTTCAGTTTTCTAAATGGACTCAACAATAATACGGGGCCAAAGGGGATTTCATGTTCACTTTCAGCCACAGTGGCCATTTTGAATCTTTACAAAGTGTAGCAACAAGAAAATATCTACTTTGGGAACTATGAGATGGAGATACGGAACACATTACTTCTGTTAGGCAAAGCGAAATATCTCATATGTTGCATATAAATCAATCTTAAGAAGACACTGAAGAACACAGGGAGGGGTGGCCTGGGAACCCACAGAAAAACACAGGGGTGAGTTTGATGAATATCCTTTCTTTCTTCTCTATTCATATTTATTGTTGGAGAAGCTAGCAGTCTGGAAATGCCAACCAACGGGTACAATAAAATTTAAAAACAAACAAACAACAACAACAACAAAACAGTCCCAACTAAAGCCTTCCCATCCAAGGGCCCAAGGAAGGGGCAGGAGGCTTTTGACAGCTACTAAGCTTTATTCTTACACCCATCAGAGAAACTACCCCGCTAGTCTTTCTGTGTCTACAGCAAAGGGAGCTGGAAAATACATGCAAAAGCCCAGCTAAATGATATGCTATCATAACCTATGATTTAGTTTTTCACCAAAGGCTTCTCCTCTCCTTTGCCACGCCAACAGGACACCAGCATAGCAGCAGTGGATTCCAGCGGAAGGATCTGCAGGCCACAAAATATGTAAAAGTGAAACTGAAAGAATGGGGAAGAGATGTAAGCAAGTCTCTGTTGTTGCTGCTCACTAGAACAACTGGAAAGAAGTAGGAACAAACACCCAGCCACCAAGATTAAATCAACACTCAGATGCTAACTTCACTGAAAGGTTTTAAAGAATCAAGCACGAGTTAAACTGAAAGTATTTTCTAGCAAATATGGGGAAGAAACACCTCCCAAGACATTTTTATGAACCTAGCACTATATTAAAACCAGACGATTTTTAAGCCCTATAAACCAATGTTCATCATAGATAGTTATATAAAATTCCATAAGAAAATATTAACATATGATCTCAATAATCTAAAAATAGTTATACATAATGAGTTAGTTTATTCAAGAGAGAAAAGGCTCAATATTACCAACTATATTTTTGGGCCAAAGAAGAAAAAACTTACATGAAAAGAAAAACTACAATTGATAGTGAAAGGCATTGACCAAAGCAAGGAGCAGTTCTTGACTTTTAAAAAGAGTCTCTGAAGATGTCTAGAAATGGAGAGGAATTTCTTCAACATGATAAAGATCACCCACCAAAGCATTCAGCTAACACTATACCTGACTGTGAGACAATGAATACTTTCCTGCTAAGATCAACGAGAAGACAAGATGTCCATTCCCAGACATATGGATCAATGGATCAGAACAGAGAGCCCAAAATAGACTCACACAAGCACATGCAGTTGACTTTTGACAAAGGTATAAAGCCATTCAGTGGAGGAAAGACACCTTTATCAGTGCTGAAGCCATTGGATGTCAACATGGAATGAATCCCAATTTAAGTCTCGCATGCTATGAAATAGTAACACAAAAATAGATCATGAACTTAAACGGAAAATGTAAAACTAAATTGAAAAGAAAACCTTCGACATCTAGGGCCATGCACAGAACACTTCCATTTAACACGAAGAGTGCAATGTATAAAATAAAAATAATAAATTGGAATTCATTATCTTTTAAATAAAAAAAAATGTTTTATAAAACAAAATACCTGCTTGAGAAGAAAAGTCAGTCTGTGATGAAGAGAAAATGGTTCAGCAGGTAACATGCTTGCTGACAGGCATGAGGACATGAATTTCAAAGCACATCACCCAAGTAAAAGCTTATAACCTCAGGGCTAGGGGACAAGAAATAGAGAAAGGTCAATCTCAGAGCCCAGCTAGCCAACCAGGATAGCTAAAACAGGTATCTCTAGATTCAGTGAAAGACCCTGGCTAAAACAAAAGCAAACAAGTGAGGAGCACTTAAGGAAGATATTCAGCAGCAAACTCCCATCTCAGTGAGTATATTCAAAAGCACCCCCCGACCTGTGCATAAACATGCGTAAATAAATGAATGAACAATAATCAATCTAGTGTCAACACCTCCCAATACTGGGGTACAGGCCTGCGCTGCCACACCCAACAAAACTTTAATTTAAAAGCCACTAACTGCACTAAAAACACTATCAGCTCTTCCTGAAGTTCTCATTTAGCTTTTCAACCTTGAGAAACAGCCCTCTAGAAACATTGACGAGATAGGAAATTGTCACTGCCTTCTCTAAGATGAAATGGGTGAGTCAGTTGTGATGCCACGTGCCTGTACAGGTCTTGAGTTCCAGGCCAGCCTGGGCCACATAATAAGATATCCTATCTCACAAAACACAAGAGAGAGGCGACACAGACAAAGCTGGAGTGGGGAAGAGAGCAAGCTTGGTAAGGTAGCTGTGAGGTTTGCTAGTGAGTGCAGGACTTTGTTTCACAGTGGTTACTGGGCGTTAAAGAACCACAGATACAAGGACAAACACATAAAAGAGTTTAATTAGTTTCCTTTTTATTCCAAATCTTTATCAAAAGTAGCCATTGGCTGTGGTTCTTGCCACCACAAGGATCACCTAAGACTTCATTGAAACTTGACTAATCAAAATGATTGTCTCTTTTATAGCACTCAAGTACAAGCTGTGTATTTAGCTGTCTTTTACGTCCTTCACTCATTTCTGCATTTGGCAAACATTTAGTGAGCATATACTGTGCGCCAGGCACTGCTTCAGATATACATTTTCAGAACTGAACAACCTCCTGTTCCTACCTGGAACAAGTGGGCTCCTCCCCACCCCCACTGGTTCTTATCTGTTTGTAGCCCTGCTCCTTCTACAAGCTCCTGCAATTGCCACCATCGTGCCATGAGGGGAGGCAAAGCAGTGATGGATTCTATAGAAAGAGAAGGATGAGATTGCTTTACTGTTTCTCCGTGTTTAAAAAAAAATTTTAAGGCTGGTCTCTTGTCTTTCTTCATATGTGGATCAGACTTCTTGATGGCTTTGACCATTGCTGTGCATCACGGTTCAAGCACAGTTGACCTTAGATGACAGTCTAAATTATTATCTACAACACTGGAAAGGGCGTTTTTGGGTGTGCCTAAAGTTGTATTTTTAGAAGAGGAAACATGTGAGTCTGGCAAACTGGCTGGAGAAATTCCACCCTCGGTGTGATAAGCAGCATCCAATATACCAGGGTTCTCAGGAGAACAAATGCTAAAGGAAATTAGCATCTTGTACCCAGAGCTGGTGGCAGATGTCTGTTGTCTCCTCCCTAGGGCGTCAGAACTTGGGTTCTCCAGCCTTTGAATCCTGGCACCTACCCAGTTCTCAGGATTTTGGCTTCAAACTAAGAGTTCCATCATTGGCTTCTCTAGTTTAGAATCCTCTAAATTTGAACGCTCTCGTGCTGGTAGCATCCCATGGCTTCCATCTTGCAGTTGGTCTGCTTTGGGAGGTCAAGGCAGCCACAGACATCAGCCAGTTCCTGAGGCACTGTCACACAGCTACATATAGCACCTATGGCTGTTGTCTCTCTCTGCAGCCCTAACCCAAAACCCAAGCCACATTTCTTTACTAGAATCTAAAATCTACATTCTAAATCTGAGTTATATTCAGATTTTAGATTCTCTAATGATTGGTTAGAGATTATTGATTATTATTAATCAATTATTATTGATTGCCATGGTGAAGTACTGTAAAAGAATTGTATGTTTCTGTTAGGAGGTGATCTGGCTTCAACATGAGTATCAAGAGAGTCTATGAGAAACACAGCAGAAAAGGAACTGAGGAGAATACTCAGAGAAGCATCTGACTGTGGCATTGTAGGATGGAATGATGGGATGGGATGTCTGACTGACTAACTCCCTTCAGGAGTGTTTTACTAAATGTCAATTCTTACTAGATCCAACAAATTCTAACTCCATTAAGACTGCTCCATAGTATCGCTTGAAATCAGAGATGGAGATACCCCCAGAAGTTCTTTTATTGTGTGGGATTATTTTAGCTATTCTGGGTTTTTTGTTTTGTTTTTCCATATGAAGTTTACAATTGTTCTTTCAAGGTCTGTAAAGAACTGTTGTTGGTATTTTGATGGGAATTTTCATGGGCATTGAATCTGTAGATTGCTTTTGGTAAGATGGCCATTTTTACTATGTTAATCCTACCAATCCATGAACACGGGACATCTTCTCATCTTCTAGTGTCTCCTCCAATTTCTTTCTTCAGAGACTTTGAAGTTCTTGTCATACAGGTCTTTGGCTTGATTAGTGTATTATGTTTTATATTATTTGTGGCTACTGTGAAGAGTGTAATTTCCCTAATTTCTTTCTCAACCCATTTTTCGTTTATATACAGGAGGGTTACTGACTATTTTGAGTTAATTTTGTATCCAGGTATTTATCAGCCACCTACACAGATGTAGCAAATGGGCAGCTCAGGCTTCATGTGGATTCCTTAGTAAGCAGAGTAGGGGCTGTCTCTGATAGGGATTCTGTTGCCTACTTTTTGATCACTTTTCTCTGGCAGGGCTGTCTCGCCAGGATGTGTTGGAGTGGGTTAGCGGGTCCTCTTTTCTGAAGAGTAGGGGAAGGGGCATATAAGAGAGAGGGAAGGTGGGCCAAGAGGAGAGGAGGGAGGAGGATAAGATCCGGATGTAAACTGAATAGATAGATAGATAGATAGATAGATAGATAGATAGATAGATAGACAGATGATAGATAGATAGATAGATAGATAGATAGATAGATAGATAGATAGATAGATACTACTGTTCATGTATGTGATTTTTGTGACCTGGAATTGGATACAATGATACAATGACTGATTATAATTGAGAATTATCTATGGAGTATCGTAAAAAGGAGTCAGTGGGGAAGCACAGCTGGGACACTGAAACCCACACACCAGCTAAGTAAAGGTTCAATTTGATGCTGCTTTCTAGACTGATAGTACAGGTTTAAGGATAGTTTTCTTCTTTCGCAATGAAAGGATATTAGTTTAGAGTGGCCAATACCTGCACACAGGACAAAACTTAGATCAGAGGGAGACATGGTGGCCCACACATGTGCGTTGTTCTTATGCAGAATTCCCTTTGGCTACCCAAAGGCACCAAACAGAATCTGTTCCTGTGTAGAAGTTGAAAGGCAGGGACCCCTCCTCCCTACCCTCTCCATCTCGTCAGACATAGCTCAGCAGGTTCCATTCTTAACCCCAGTACTAATTCTCTGAGTCTCTCCAAATTACTTTTAAATTAAATCTAAGTAACTGTTTGCCCCATTAATCTATGTGGCCCATTAGCACACCGTGTGTATTTACTGTACAATATTTCAAACGAAGTGAGACTTCAAGGCCATTTGAGAGATGTGGGAAGAGAAAGGGCCTGATATGGCTGGAAGGAACTAATAACCTCCCAAGGCTTTCAGCAGGAGAGCTAAACTTAGTGGCAGACTTCACTTCCCATTGAGCTTTGAATGTGCAGCTACACAGGGCAGCTTGGGACACTGCCTTGTACTGCGGAAAAAGCCTCAGGACTGAGGGGGGAGAATGAATATGCCCGCTCCCAGTCACTGCTCTGAGCAGTATAGATTCTCTTTCCCTGCCCAAGTTACCAAGGAAACCAAGTTTTTGATGCTTCACTTGAAAATGTTCTTTACCTTGAAGCAGACATCCTATGTGGGATGGAGGGCTGGGATTTGAGGGAGGCCCAGGAAGCTATCAGCAAAAGACAGGATCAAAAGGCAAAAGCTTAGGAGTCCGTCCAGCAGCTGGAGTGTGGATTGGAGGAGATTTTAATGGTGAAGGAGAAGGTCATCTCACTCCTTATGCTGGGAGAATGGGATGCAGTAATTATTACTGTAGTCTCTCTTCTGTCCCTCACTCCCATTTAGGAAATGAACAAGAGTAAACTCATCTTTACAGATAAGAGGCAAGTATCTGAGCCATGCCCATGCTTTTTATAGCCTACCTTAGCTCCCACAGACATAAAACATGCACACACACTGTGTAAAGCAGCATTTCAGTTGGCTATGGATCTCATTGACAACAGTGTCTCCATAGGCTGTAACAAAGGTGACAATTTTCTCTCACCTAGTGATGCTGTAATGTAGTGAATGCTTGTTTCCCCATGTTTGTGCTGACATTATTGTAAATAAACCTAATGGAATCTCGATTGTGAATAGCAGAGCACACATGATTCTGTGCAGCACATGATAGTGGATAATAAATGGCAATGATTAGGTTGTGTAGTAACTATGATTGTATATATATATATATATGTGTGTGTGTGCAATGTTGTATGTGTTTTTGTTTTTACTTCTGTACATGTGTGTGGTAGAGGTGGTATTTACTTGTGTGGATGTAGATCTCTATGGAGTCTAGATGAGGGCATCCGATCTGGAGTTATAAGTGATTGTGGGCTGCCTATTATGGGTGTTGGAAACCACGTTCACATCCTCTACTAGATGCTCTGAATGGCTGAGCCATCTCTCCTGCCCCATCACTATTGTTTCTGCCTAGAGAATAAGTTCCACTCTTGCACGTTTTGCTGTAGTATGCCAGCTGAAACAGGATTCCCTCATGCTCACCTTGTCTCTTGACTGCAACAAGAGATCCCCCTGAGTGTCTGAGCTGCACCTTTGGGGTCTTTGTAAGTGCACTCAGTGATGTTCCCACAATGGCAGAGTCATCTGTAAGTTCAGCTTTTAGGATGTCTCATCACAAGGCAGAACATAGCAACAGCCCTGCTTTCTCCACATCCATCCCACCCTATCCGACCATGTAGTCACCATCTCTTCAGCGTAGTCTAGAGAACATACAGTTCAAATGTCTCCTTCTGTGTGAAAGAATGGAATAGCCTTGATCCTGTGATGGCTAAAATGTGACCTTTTCCCACGTGGGCTCATGTGCGTGGACACTTGGTCCCAGCAGGTGGGGCTGTTTGGGAGGTTATGGAAGCTTCAGAGGCAGATGCCCTGGAGAAAGTGAATTCCGGGAGGATGGACCTGGTTGGCTATGATGTAGCTAGTGTCCATCCCAGGCTCTCTGCTTCTTGGTCCACTGAAGTGTGGACAAGCAGCACCACAAGTTCCTGCTGTCACAGACAGAGCCTCCTTCCATGCCTCCTTCACCAGGCTTCCTTCGCCACACCTCCTCCATCACTCTGCAGTATCTCCCCATCATGCCTCCTTCATCACTCTACCACGAATCCTAAACCCCCTCTGTCACTCCTGCAGAAGTCCTCCACCACATTTCCTCCACTACCATCTACTGTGCCTCCTCTTTTATGCTTCTTCCAGGCTCGCTCTCAGCTATAAAAAACTGCGTTCTCTCGAACAGTGAAAACTTGCTTCTTGCTGGGCAAAAACAATTAAAAAAAAATTAGTCTTTCTAAAAACTAGCCGTGGGGCTGGAGAGGTAGCTCAGTGGTGAAGAGTACTGGCTGCTCTTCCAAAGGACCGGAGTTCAATTTCCAGAACCCACATGGCAGCTCACAACCATCCGTAACTCCAGTTCTAGGGTATCCAGCACCCTCTTCCGGCCTCTGCTGGCTCCAGACAAGCAAATGCTACACAGACAAACATGCAGGTAAAACACCCATGCACATAAAATAAAAATTAATTTTAAAAAGAAACTAGAGTCCTCTGACTCTATTGAATGAGTGTGCTTCCCGTTTTTAAAACAACATTGATTCAAAAAGAATCCATCATGTCAGAGATTCTCTGAAAAGACGACCAGCGCTACGGAAACGATTGGGTAACAGTGAAAAAGCATTGAATAAAGGATAATGAAATGCTACAAGGAATACACTCCGATGGTGGTGCTGGGGAATATGATTCAGTGAGGGCTGGAGCTGGCATTCGTGGGTGTGATTAGAAAGTGATAAATGAGGGTGAATGGCAGGCTCTTGCTATAAATCAAAAACTGTAAAAAGATGCCAGTCTTAGGGGCCTAACTGAGGGTCCTTTCTGTACCGCCTCTTTCCCAGCGGGTGAGTAGTCTGGCTGTTGATTCCGTTTTGAAATCTAAAAGTCATATTTCTTGTGGGCTCTAGTTACCCTGGTGAGGGCAGGCACAATTAGAAAGCACCCATGGAAAGCAAATACCATCTTTCCGGTGAGTTTGCCCCGACCTGCTGAGTAAGAAGTTGCTATTGGTTACCTGTTCACTTGACCATACTTTTAGCACGAATATGTATTGTGTGGTAATTGCTTGTGGAAACAGCTTTTCTATTTATTTCCAGAGTTTGCTGCAGCCTTATATGGCTGCTGTTGTAACAGCAGTTTTTCTCTTGGTATAAAAAGAGAGTTAGAAGCAGATAAAGAGAGAGGCATTTGATTACCCTCAATCAGGCTCTGGCTTAGATTGTCATTAATTCAGAGGTTTGTTTGAAATCCGTTCTCCACAGTAACCTATTCTTAGCCTGCTTGTGCAAGTCTGCAGTTTGTGATAATTTTATGATTTATTTGTTCTTTGCACATGACCAAAGATGTGTTCATTGTTACCCACTGTTTCTGTGGCAGCTCACCTTGGAGCGTGCTTAGAAAGCAGGTGGAAAGAGGACGCAGCCACGTGGAAACAGCAATGCACAAATCACATGGCATTTAGAGGCCGCATCCTTCATTCCTCATTCCAGACAGTTACTTCAGTACGAAATGGCATCATTTTAACACTTCTTGGTTTCTTTATACACAAGGAAAGTAACACTCAGAGTCACCACATCATTAAACCTTTTCAAATTTCCATCAAAATTCTCTTTACCCAAAGAGGGGAAAATGTGACTATCTTGGGCTAATAGAATGTAATCTACCTGTGAAGCTAAAGCTCGGAAGGACGCATGCTCCACTTCTGCATGAGCTTGGGTGATGCTACAAGAACCTGTCTTGTGAATGCATATATCCACACCCAGGCATGTGTATTATTTTCATATTGAATTATTCCTCCATATCTTGTCTTCTGTGCCTGCTAAATCTCTCAGGAAGTCATACTCATGTCACGCATTATTGTAAGTAAATAAGTGTGTATGTTAAGACCATTTCTTACCCATAAGTCACCTCTAACCTTTGTGTAAAATGTCTTTCACATTAGCATAAATATTAAGAAGATGCCATTTCTGCTATATATAGGGCTGCCTTCAGCTAATCAGTTTTTCATGCATTTAAATAGGAATATTAGAATGATGGTAATTACTTTAGTTTTCCATGAATGATCCATCAAGACATCGCCTTTCGTTGGATGGTGTGACTCAGGATAAGTGGGACAGAATTCGATTGTTAGCTGGGTTTGAAATATCTTCAGTGTGATGTTGATGACTTTTATAAGAATTCTATTAAATCTATTATCTTTTCTGAGAGTGAATGCATGAGGAAGACTAGAAGAATCTGAAGTGCCTGGAGAAAGAGGAACTGTAATTAATTGTAATATCAGGCATGTTTATTTAATGCATGAGAGACAAAAATTTTCAGAATAATGACATGATCTCTCTCTCTCTCTCTCTCTCTCTCTCTCTCTCTCTCAATATAAGAAACTCATCTGCTTTGGGGGAGAAAAAAGCCTTTTATCAGAATAAGTCTTTCTTTTCTTCCCTTGCCAAACATTAACTGTGGTTTCAGAAATTGTTCTCAGACATGGAGCCCACCTTTAAAAGGGCTGAATTTTACACAGCTCGAACTTTGCGGTGATACCCACATCCCCTGAAGCGACCTCTGCTCCTTTAGAGTCAGACACTGAAGCAACACAGTCGACCACCGCAGAGTGGGACAGCCTGGTGGCTGGCCAGTCCCATCCAGCCCGTGTCCCGCTTTGTCTGTGCCGAAATGTTGTTTGGATTGAGATAGCAAAATAATTGCAGGCTTTGCTTCTTTGTTTTATAAAAAATTAGTAGAAAATTGGAGGAAATGATTGGTTTGATGCAGCAAAACACAGTGTTTTAAGTCTGCAGTCTGGATGGGGAGATACTGACATATGCTGACAGCAGCCAGTCTTCAGTCCAACAAGATAATTGTCACCATTAAACGAGATAAGTATGTACCCAATAAGAAACAAAAAAATTGAAGCATTTATTTTTGTTACCAGAGGTTTAACACAAAATTATATTTGTATATGTGAGCATGTATATTCTTAGGTTTTTATATATTACATGGTAAATTGAAAAATAATAATAAATAGTTAAAAGAGAATATATTAAGGTGCTAAATATCCTAAAAAAGTTTCCATCTAAAACATGATATTTAATTAAGGATTTGAGAATATTTTTATATGTAAGAAAATGAAAGTCCCTTATGCCACTAAGTATCTTTATAATATTAGTCTCTTAATTGTTTTTTCTCAGGTAAATTTCATGCCGTAAAAAATATTGGACTCCCCACACATTGTGAAGATGAATCCTTCCCCCACCTTCACAACATCCATAGACAACCATACTGATTTCCTTTCCGTCAGTCACATAATAATACTGAGGCTTCAGAGGTTCCAGAGAGTTTATGAGAATTGTTGCTAATTCATAGGTGACAGAGCTGCACATGAACCCACAGAAACATCTTTGTATATAGTCCCAAGGTCCCCGTTGGTCTTTCTCAAAGTCAAAGACTTTCCAGCAGCTTTTATACCACAAAATCTTCTTCGCAGAGGAACAAAGTGCACGATTTGCTTTGTATTATGAGCAACAACCAATATTTAGTGTCTTTGCATAGAGGTGCATGAGGCATATTAGTGAGGCAAAGAAAATTACTCTGGGGTAAGAAAGTAGCATTAGAAGTTATTAATAAATCTAAGAAAACTGTTTGCCATGTTCACAAATGCCAAATAATTCTCTAAAGTAAACAGTTGGGCTTCCTGTCTATAGCATCATAGACAGAACATTATCTTTTGAATTATACAGACCTGATTCAAGTTTTCTCTCAGCCATGCAAACCTGTGGTTCCTTGGTGCAACATCATTCTGCAAGAATAGTTGTGCTTTGTTTAGCTTGGACTTGACAGAAATGCTCTGTGAATCAAGGTAACATTAACCACCATTGTAGTTGGCTACAAAGTATCCCCCAATGGCTCATGGGCCTGGTGACAGGCTTTGGGAAGTGATCAGATTCTGAGCCTGCCAATGGATTGAGTGCTTGGTGGAGTCATAATTGAAGTGACTGTTAGGAGGCAGTAGAAAATCTCAAGACGTGGCTTAATTGGAGGCAGCCGGTCACCGGGAATGTGCCATTGACAGATTTATCTTGCCCTCAACCTCTGTCCATGACCCCTCTGTGCTCTCTGCTTTCGTGGGATGAGGACTTTTACTCCAACATCCCTACCACTGGGATGTTTGCAGCTCACTTCAGGTCTACAATGAAGTATTCAGATGATTGTGAGCTAAAACTTCTGATACCATGAGCCAATCTAAACACCATATTCTGCAAGCTATTAAGTCAGGTGTTTAATCACACAAACAACAAACTAGCAAATATGTATCATATGTAGTTTTCTCTGGTCCTGACACAAGATGAAAGCCTAGGACTGTTGTCAGCCTCCTGTTCCTTGATGGTTTTCCCCACATACTTTGTTTTGTATGTGTCTTGCTTCACCTCTTATCCTGGTTTTTTTTTTTTTTTTTTTTTTTTTTTGGTCCTACCCTTTCTACAAATGTTGTTGGCTTTTGTTTTGCAAGTCTCATTGTGCAAAGCTTCAACCTATAGACGCACAATTATGCTTTAACATCCTATGCCAACTTCATTTTGACACTGCCTTTCCAGCTCCAGTCCTCTTGTTTGCCTGGCTATCCGGTCTCATTGTTATCTTTCCCTGGAGCAGCTGGTTGTGCCTGTGTCAGAGGAACCTAGAATATTAACTCGAGGACTTACAAACCCAGTGTCAACAAACAGCTCGAGAGATTGCATTTTATGTGTTCCCATGTTTCATACCATCAGCATATTATAACAACACTTTGAAAAAAGTTTAAGTAGATATTGGCTTTTGTTGCCAATACCAAGATTTATTGGCCCAAGAGTCATCGATCGTGGCAAATCTTGGCCATTATGATGCCTTCAGGACAAATAAATTTTTATCAGCTGTACATGAATCAATATAATTATGTTTCGCTTATGCACATCTTTTTCCTAACTGTATTGGGTTTTCAACCAAATCATGAAATACGAGAGAAAGTGTTGGAAGAGGCAGTTATGAGAAAATATGGCAAGAGCAGCCCTGTGCTTTGCGGGGTGCCATGATAACTAAAGCCAAGCCTGTCCACCTCACTATGCGTAGGCAACGTGTGTTGTATGCATTTGTGTGCATACGTGCATAGAAGATGTCACTGTACCGCTCTATCACAGTCTATTTTCTTGAGATAGAATCTCTCCATGAGCCTGGAGCTCTTTCTTTTTCATCTAGGCAAGATGGTCAGGAAGCACCAAACACTGATCCTCCGGTCTCTTCCTCCTCTCAGCACTGGGAAGTGGGGCCTCAAGAAGCATGGCTTTTGTTCTCAGGTCTTAGAGATTTGAACTCGGGTTTTCATCTTTGAGAAATAAGCATGAGGGACGCTAAGCTGTGGTGCCTACCCACACTCTTCTGGGCTTATTGACAGAACTGAGGGACTTCTGCAAAATGGAAGTTCATTTCTTAAGAGAAATTCGGGCACATCCTGGAGGGTAAAAACGAATGAGAAGAAACTGTGTCAGTCATATCCTACACTGGGCCAGGCAGGGGCGGTTGGCGAGGCTGTGGACAGTTTGCCATTTCTAGCTTATCTTCACCTTGTCTGCTGGTCAGACATGCCACCCTTGAAGAATGACTTCTCCCTCTACTATATGAAAACAAGAGCTCTCGACACTTCCTCCCATTCCTATGAATGAATTTTAATATCTTTTGGTGCTGAAGTCACCAGATCACCTTTGATGAACTAGAAACTGGCAGTTCTTCATTCAAGCCATGAGCTTGGCCCGGCTTCCGGCTGACCACAGCATGCGCACACCCTCCATGCCAGGGCTGTTGCCTGTGAGGTACCAGCTTGATTTCAGTCTGGTGTTTCAAGTGCCAAATTCTTTTCTGTTTTAACTGCCGCACTAGTCCATTATCCCAGCTGGTTCATCTGCCCAGCTTCCTCTCATCTGCACAACCAACCAGCTTCCTTCTTTTTCTTTATTTCTCTATCCATTCAAAAAGAGGTTGTAGCCCCAATCTTTTGCAGTTTTTAAATACCCCATAGAGCCTCCATGTAGCCTGTCTCTCCTTCTTACATGCATGTTTTATGTTCAACTTTATAAAATGTAATGCTTCACAGTGGTTAAAACTAATCTTCCTGCCAAAACACAAACACTGTATTAATTGTGTGAGAGTCTGAGTGATATCAGCCATGCAATCCTGAATTCCTAGATAGAACAAATCCCTCGTTATTTTCCTGCTGATTCCATTGTCAGATTCAAACTGGCTTTTTTGTTAATGTGCTTTGGTCTCTGATTGACCCACAGATAACTTTAAAACCAAAGTTCACTGTGCTACAGAATTCCAAATGGAGATGGGAGGAAGTGAGTCCTGTGGGAGTCCATTCTTTATCATCATCTTGCATATAATCTAGGCAAACGTATCAACAAAATTTTAAGTCAGCCATGGGTCACATGGTAATGTCCTGTAATGTGATGGCTACTCCCAGGAGTTTGATTTTAAAAAGAAAGAACCAAAGGAGCAAAAGAAATAATTATATGCAGCCTTTAACTTTTTAGTCAAACCAGGAAGCGTGCTGTGATTTTGGAAATGGAAGCCTAGCTCATGGGGCATGGACTGCAGTCCTCACATCCCACAGCTGTTTATCTGCAGGTTCCTGCTGGGCCACCCCAACAGAGGAGAGGAGCAGGGTGCTCTAAGGAGGCAGAAGCCGTTTCTCAGATGCTGCAACCCAGCACCAGCTTCCTGAACCAGGACATCAAGCTGGAATCCAGAGGATTTTAAGACCAATGTTTTACTGCTGGATTAGTTCTTACCACCAAGACAAAACCCTCCCTGGAGTCTCAGGGCTTCTCCAGTTCAGCCCATCTGAGCTTGCTTTACAACCCACAAAGCACTTTGCCTCTCAGGTAACCTCTCTCCTTTCACCTGCTCCATGTCGTTAGCCATCCGTCCACCTTTACTGACAACCCAGAGGCTCCCAAGGCCTGAAAGCAGCTTTTACAGTTCTTGGCGGGGGTTGGGGGGTGCAGGATGATGGTGGCAATGGTGGTTGGCCACCATGGCTACCACTGACATTTACAGCTCTCTCACCTCTGAAGTACATGCATGTAAAGTTTCTACTTCTGCATGTAAAGTTGCCTCCGCGCATCCTCTGGATATTGTGGAAGACCGTGAAATACATGAAGCTACTGTGAGGATGCTCTCCTTCGCAGACACGGAGAGCTGGGATCTGATCATTCCTTACACGTGCACACAGGCTTCGCACCTCAGCCCGGCCCTCTGGCTGAGAACTTTCCCAAAGCATCTGATACATAGTAGGCATTTGATCAATTTTTCATGACGACAATAGGAAGTCTTTTGAGGTGCTGTTACTCTATTGCACAGATACTTTTCTTTCAAAATTTACTCATGTATTTATCTTTTGGCCAATTTTTAGCAAACTACCACTTTTGAGGACAAAAAAAAAGGTAATGTCAGGCTGATGAGATGACTCAATCAATAAAGGCACCTGCCACCGACCTTAAATTTACCTCCCAGGACCCACGTATTAAGGAGAGCCTTAACTCCCCCACATTATTCTCTGACCTCCACATAGATACTGTGACTTGTGCATCACCCCTGACAGCCCCACACATAATAAAATAAAGGAATAATGTGGCTTGTGAAAAGTAAATACTTATCTACGGTAAGGTGAGGAAAAGTGCCAAAGCAGAGGTTCCATTTTCAAGGTGGAGTAAAACCTTCGTCCTGGCGCCATGTGCAGCCTCTAGCTGGCAATCCAGGTACCTGGGTCGTGGCCTGTGTCCAGACCTCGCTCTGGATGTTTTCCTGTGTTGTGTGTGGAGGTCAGCAGCATGGGGAAGTCTGGGTTCTCTTCCCATATGTGGGCCCTGGGGACTGAACTTCGGTTTGATGGCCGACGCCTCCGTCCTCCACCTCATCCACCTGACATTTACTTCTGAGTCCACAAAAGTGGGATCTTGCCAAAACTGAGCAACAGCTGCTCATGAACAGATGTCTAAGGTGAATAGGGGTGGGGATGTAGAGAGAGACAGAGGGACATCAGGGAAATAGGTCCTAGGGGAGCCATGTGGAACGCAGCCTGTGAGGTGCCACAGACGTAGAAGATAAAGTTGTCAGGGTGTAAAATGTCCCAAAAATGGTAAATACCACATCTGCCGCAAAAACAAACAAAAACCCACCCTGAAGACATCTCTTCATGCAGCCTTACTTTAGTCCACTTGATTGCTGCCATCATTCTCAAGCAGGAAAATATAGGCGTGCACGTGACACTCACAGGTCCTAGGGAGGACATGATTCCTTCCCTAGTGACTGCAATCCGAGTTTCCGCACTGATCAGAGCTCACACAAGGAGGAAGCGTCCGCACGAAGCCCAGAGTGAGCCCTTCAGGGAGCGAGGGCTGAGGGCTTCCTTCCTGCTTGTTCTCCTGCAAATCATTGAATGTACTTTTCCTAGCAAAACTCAGAGGCGGTTGAACAGAAGAGATTGAATAGAAGATTTTTGAGGCAGAAGGCGGAAATGTGTCTTTGTTTTGAAAGCCAGCGAGGGTTATCAGACCACTTTGGCAGAGTGTCCTGCCCCTGAGAAGAATGTGCCGATCGCAGAAAACACGGCTTGAATGAGAGGCAGAGCGAGCTCTGGGTGACGGGCCACGATAAGATCATGTCGCCACCGCTTTACAAACAAAAAGCTCTCCCAAAAACCAGTGTCAGCAAAAGGTTCACTTATTCTCGCTTTACTAAGCATGAAATGGGATTGAAAGATGGTATTAAATGGATTATTAAACTGAAGAAGTGATGTCTTGTGATCTCTCCCACCAAAGCCCCCACCTGAGACTGGCATTGTCTCCATGCAAAGCTCTCCACAGTCTCAGGTCATTTATGTGGAACCTGAGCCTTTCAGAGGTTGAGCTGAGACTTTTAGTCCTCATTTTCATGTCAGCATGAGGATCCCACAGGGCGATTAGTTTGCTCCTCAGCTATTTTATTCATGTGTTAACATGTAGGGGAAGAATGTTCATGACAGTTTATAAACTTCAAGCACAAAACTTTCGATTTTCCTTTCCTGTACTAAGAAAGAGAAAGGAATTTATTCAAAAATATATTAACTAGAGCAGGTGAGATGGCTGAGGAGGTAAGACGCTGCCAGGCCTGATGGCCTGATTTTGATCTTAGGGACTCGTGTTGCAGAAGGAGAGTGCAGACTCCCACACTTTATCCTCTGATTTACACACACACACACACACACACACACACACACACACACACACAAAATTAAATAAAATAACATGTAGAACCTATTAGAACTCATAACACTTTCTGGTAGTCTTAATGCCTGCAGTTCCCTGGTTAGAATCTAAGTAGAACCTCAGGCCACACTGCTAAAATCAAGTTATATGATGAAGTCTTTAAAAATCCAGAGGTCTGGGGACATGTAGATGGCTCAATGACTAAACACTGGCTGCTCTTCCAGGGGACAAGGTTCAATTCCCAGAACCCACATAAGGCAGCTCACAACCATCTGTAACTCCCACTTCAAAAATCCTGTGTTCTCCTAAAATATTTATCTCCAATTTTTATAAAGTTAGAATTTATATTCATATATAACTAAAATCTAAGTCCACACAATAAGTTCAAGAACAAACCCATAGTTTTCTATTTCAGAAGGCTGTGATTATTTTAGAATGATGACTCAGCTAAATAGGCATCAACTCCAAAAATTATTTTATGGGTCTTAAAGGATCCTATAGAAAAAATATGAAAAGGAAGGGTGCTTAGTTTTTGTTTTGTCAATATTGCAGTGATAAACTAAACGATTTAAATAGACATTCTCTCTAAAAAGAACTGAAAATAATAGGATTTTTTTAAAAAAGGTGTAAATGCTTAGATGAGATGGAAAGAATGTTAAAAACTTAACAAGGCTGAAAACTACTAGAAGAAGGAGCCAGAAATGTAAACTGATCAGTGAGGCCAAGATTTAATCTGAGGGCAATTGCTCAAGTTAGCCTGAAACTTCATGGTCTTCGGGTGAAACTGGAGGGGCGATGATTGGACCCTCTACCTGGGTGGTATGTCCAGAAGGAATTCCTTCTTGGGTGAAATGTAAAGACAAATTAGAAATAGCCCAGCTGTCTGGTGTGCCTCTGTATCCTGTGAGAGGCAAGGAACTTTGACTGACAGCAGGAAAATTGACACGGGGAGGGTAACATGTCTTCTGAAAGTCAGGGCCAATATCAGCCACAGATTGGTCTCCAAACCAAGTCTGCATCCCCAATAACCCCGGACTGCAGGCGGAGAGTGTCTTTATGAGTATTCTTGAATTAAAGACCCCAGAAATAACCTCGGAGCGGAGATTGCAAAGCTCTGTAGAAACTCGCTTTCAATACAGGTCTCACAGCGCCGTAACTGTAGAGTCTAGAACAATGACACTGCGAGGGAGATGTAACTGTGGAAAGCCTGTAACACCGAGGAGAGTCCAGTGTGGGCTTGAAAACACACGCTGCTATGTGTCAGCACATCAGCGGCTGTCGTCTAAAGACCAGGGGTGTTGGCAAAAAAATTAATAAAGCTAAAATCAATAAATCAGATGGAGCTTTAAAAAGGACTAGAAAACTGAAAACAGATGGAAGAAGAAAATCATATGACAGTTCAGTGTATAAAGATGTTGTTGCCAAGCAGGAGGACCTGAGTTTGATCCTAGACTCAAGCTGTAGGAATACAGAAGGAGAACCAATACACAGTTTATCCTCTAACCTACACACACACACACACACACACACACACACACACACACTCACTCATATAAACACACTCATACACACATACACACATATACACACTCACTCACATACACACACACGCACAGACACACACACACGGACACACAAAGATACACTCACATATACACACTCATTCACACACACTTGCACACACATACACACACTAAATAAATAAATAAATAAATACAGGAAAATATGTATAAACTGTTCTTAAAATGCCTAGCATTTTCTTCACTAATTATTTTTAATGTCTACAGTTCCCAGGTTAAAACCTAAGCACAGTGTTTAAAACTGGAGTTGGCTTATGGTACTGTAAGAAATTATATACTGAAGTCTTTCTTATTAAAAAAATTCGACAAACGGGAGGCTGGAGAGGCAGCTCCG
This sequence comes from Meriones unguiculatus, assembly GCF_030254825.1. Lineage (NCBI taxonomy): Eukaryota > Metazoa > Chordata > Mammalia > Rodentia > Muridae > Meriones > Meriones unguiculatus. Next base: position 71,799,180 of record NC_083367.1, on the reverse strand, counting down.
TGACAGGGTTTGCTTCCTAGTGCCACGTGGCAGCTTACAACCAGCTGTGTCAGTTAGAAAGGCAGGACTGTGCAAAACATCAGGGAAGGTTGGGAGGCGTGCCGAGTGTGTGAGGAGAACGGACCCCGGGTGCAATCAGAGTGCAGAGAGGATGCGCAGAGAGAGAGAAGGACAGCCCCAGGACCAGGAAGCTCTGCAGATAGCGTTTGGAATGAATAAATGCAGTGAAATCAGCACTGGAGAAGATGGTGGTAAAAGGGACAACTCTGCAAATGCCAAACGTGAAGGGAGCACAGGGCAGTTGCAGCAAAAGAGTGAAAATTCTGGCAGAAATTCAGAGGATGAACTGCAGGTGAGCGCCAACAGCAAGGCCAGTGCGCATGCGTAGTCACACATCCCTGCAGTCCAGAACTTGCTGAGAAGCAGGATCTCAGTGACCTTCTCAGCCACTGGGTGTGAACTCAGCCTCATCAACATGAGAGCCCTTCTAGATAAATATGGAATCTGTGAAATCTGTGAGTGGGGTAAACTCTTAGCCAATCATGAGAGTTACAGACCTATGGGTGGAAAAAAATAAAGTAGAAACACACTAACTGAAAGAGTCTGTGTGGGTATATCAATATAAGATTAATTCAGAGTTTAAGGCAAAAATTTAATTTTAGTTATTTAAAAGTTCACTACAGAATAGAAGACTCAGTGGACAGACCTTTATTCATACACAACAGATCAAACAGAAAGACTGTAGACTTGAACATAATATTTTATCTGATTAACAATGATAAAATATTTTCTCCAAAATGTATGAATATGTATTCTTTTTCAACACTCAAAGACATTGTGAGGCTTTGGCCACATATTGAATTATAATGCAGAACTGGAAAGAAAAGGTCATAGACCATGAAGGCCATATTCTCTGAGCACATTGTCAACTCACAAAGCAAAAAAGAACACTCACTCACACATACACATACAAGCACACACATCCACTCACACACACTGTCACACACATGTACACACAAACATACTCTGACACTCACACACAATCTCCTATGCACTCACACTCACACACTCACAAACACACACATAGTTTGAAGTTATCACATGAAAGGATATTTTAATATCTTTACTAATTTTTGAAAGTTTCATACAATGTATTTTCATCATATGTACCCCACACACACCCTTAACTCTTCCCAGATCCACTTCCATATTCCTACCCACCAACTTCATGCCCTATTTTTCTTTTTCTTTTAATAACCCATCAGCTTTAACCTGAGCTGTCCATGTGGGTATGGGGCCATCTGTTGGAGCATGGGCTACTTCAGGAGCCGAATCCTTAAAGAAAATCAACTGTCCCTGCCCAAGAAGCATTAACTGTCTAGAGCAGTAATTTTCAACCATCCTAATGCTGCAACTCTTTAATGCAGTTCCTCTTATTGTGCTGACCCCCCCACCATAAAATTATTTCATTCCTACGTCATAATTGTGATTTCCAATGGTCCTATGCAACCCTTGGGAAAGGGTCATTCAACCCCTAGATGGGTCACAGCCCACATGTTGAGAAGCGCTGGTCTGTGCTCCCTCTGTCTGGGGTTCATGAACCTCATACAACTCTGTGCTAGAATGTGTATTATCCTCATGTTGTACAAGCAACCATAGCTTCTGTGAGCTCATGAATTCAGTGGTCCTGCCATGTCCGGGAGAAATAGTTTGGTTCCAGTCCTCCCCAACCTCTGGCTCTTACACTCTTTGTAATCTTTCTTCCATGATAATGTCTGAGCTTTGGCAGGGTTTGTACCTCACTGCTCACCTAAATGAACAGAAAGTTCCAGATATAATAGCAGAGATAAGGAGAGGGATAGGCTTAACTGATGGAATTTGTAATTGGATAGAGATGGCAGCAATTTTTGTAGTATGCAGAGTAACATGCCTTGAATCACTTCTGGTGTTGGAAACTGAAGCAAGTGAGAGGAAGATTATAGAGGAAAATGTGGCTACTCTTTGACAGAGAGAGGGAACATCAGTGAAAACATTTTGTAGAGAGAACAAAGTTTCAATCAAGGTAAGATGTAAAGGGAGCATTTGAAACAGCAACAGCAGCCATGGCTGATTTCCAGAAGGCACAGTGGAGCGCTTCCCACAGACTTCTAGGAATCTATGTGCAGGAAATTAAGAAAGACCAGGGCTTCCTTTAGTATCTGGCATAATCAGAAGAGGCTGCCAGGGTGGCATCAGTTCCGGAGCACAGTAAGAAGGACATCAAACAGATCATCACATTGTCTGGTTAGAAGTGAGTCTGTTTCTGAAGTTCCCTTCTGACCCCTGCTAATGGAGGCTGTGGCGTTCTGGGGTTCTCCGGCTCAGTGTCAGTTGCAGCTGAGTTGGTGTTGAACTGTGTGGCCCTTCACCTTCCAGGAATACTGTAAGGTCATGAACCACTGTGGTGTGGACTGCTGCATTTCCCTTTTTAACTTTCTAGCCAGACTTAACATGGGCAGAAGAGCACCCATCTCTTCCTTTCCCAAACTGCATGTTGATGCTCAAATCCCCAGTACTTTAATGCATAGACGATTAGTCCACAAAGCCAATCTAGTTCAAGTGAGGACACACCGTTCACCAGCGTTACTGCTGTTCTTATCAGAAGAAGACATTAGGACATGAGTATGCATAAACAGGGATAGTGCCACAAAGGCAGGAAGATAGACACGGACAAACCTAGAAGAGAGCTGTGAAACGGGTCCTTCTGCTGAAGCCCTCAGGCCTCAGTCCTGCTAACATCCACTACGAGGCTCCCGCTCTCCAGAGCATATGGCGATAAACTCCCAGTGCCCAGCTGCTGGCCTGCATATGTTCTGAGAAAACCGTGGGACAATGCCGAGTCCCTTTGTGGGCTTCCTGAGAGTCCCACTGAACTTGCTGTGCATTTCCAATGGCCAGCTATGCTCTAATCACATATGAGTCACAGTCCGTGTGTATCTTGAGTGCCTATACTTTTGGTTTTTCAGTTGTTGTTTATTTATTTTGTTAACAAAGAAATGGGTTTCATGGTGACATTTTCATATACATACGAAATTCCATATATATAATTGCTATTATTTGGCTATAGTATTATAGTTTAGTTGCAGAACAACTAGAGAGATGGTGAAAATACCTGAGAAGTTAGTTTACAGTGTTAAGTGATCCTAAGACTCTGGAAAACTCAGGGATCCGACTCCCTGTGCTGTGTGCTCTTTACAACGTGGGCCTACGAGCATGGCCCGACTCAACTGAGTAGCCTCAGCTACATGCCTACATCTCTGAGTCCTGCTCTCTTTCTCTTCTTCAGCCAGTTAGCCCAGTTTACAAGACATAAGTCTGTGTCTGGGATCCAATTCCCAGGACTTGTATTAAACTTATAGATGACATTGACTGTATCTTTGTATCAAAGAAATTGGAAGTATTTCCAAAAACTTGCTTCTAGGGAAAAGGCATTAGGACCTGGGTCAAGCACATCTTTGATATATTACTAATTATGTTCTGATAATTTATTAAAAGGAGGGGAGTGATTGGGGGGAGCTTTGGTGACCTGCTTGAATAGAAATGATGACAGAGACAAACCTTATTATAAATAGCCCTTGAAGTAGAATATATTTGAACAAGATTAAATTGTGTTTATCAGCAGGAAGGGTGGCAATTCTTGAGTGATTTGCTTGACTATTCAGCCACTGACTGTGATGAGCTCCCTGTATCTCAACTTCCTAGCCTACTCTAAAAATTCATAGTGTAAATGCCCACAAGCAGTGAGATTATCATTAAGACCCAAGTTTGAGGCTGGGGGGAAAGGAAAAGAAAAAAAAATGTAAGAAACGAAAATGTCAGCAGAAATGCAGAAGTTCTAAATTATATCTGAGAAGCTATTACGCAGGATTTGGAACTATCTGAAGTGCACACTGAAAGTCTCTCTCCCTCTCTCTCTCTCTCTCTCTCTCACTCACTCTCTCAAATCATCCCCTCATAACCATGGATTGTACATCTGTTGAGTCAACAAAGCACAGCACAGAACTATTTTTTAGGATGATGCTGTTGCTGATGTGTGCTGTGTAACTGAACCTGTAATGGTTGCATCTGCACAGAACATTCACAGATAATTTTTTCTTGTCATTATTTCTTGAGCATTGCAGCACCACAACTGTTTGCACAG